>NC_084570.2:38171660-38214160 GCF_033978685.3 Nerophis lumbriciformis | reverse complement strand
AAGCAGGGTTACGTTAGTCAATATATCACACGTAACGTTAGACGGCGGTCAGCAGCACCGCGTATTTTAGCCACCTAAAAAAAGACAAAAATAGTCAAATAAAGGTCAGTTAAAATGTATACTATATTATGAATATGTGTACCGTTTTAGCTAGCTTTCTGACATACTGTTGGTTGTTTACCTCAGTGGTCCCCAACCACCGGGCCGCGGCCCGGTACTGGTCCGTGGATCGATTGGTATCGGGCCACACAAGAAATAATTTTTTTTCTTTTTTCTTTTTTTAATTAAATCAACATAAAAAACACAAGATACACTTACAAGTAGTGCACCAACCCAAAACAACTCTCTCCCCCCTTTTGTTCTGGGCATTGAACATGAAGACTCTTCCTTCACTGTTCCGAGTGGCCATGAGAGTCTTGGCAGTGCCTGCCTCCAGTGCTCCAGTGGAGCGAGTTTTCAGCCATGGTGGCATCATACTACGCCCCCATCGTGCACAAATGACTGACAGACTCTTGGCTAATTTGGTCTTTTGCAAATGCAATGCAGCATAGGGCCCTGACATATAAAAAGTACAACTTTTTTGTTATGTTCACGTATATGTCATGTCTTTTCAATGTTAACACTTTTGTACAAATAAGTACATTTGCACTTTATTTTTCAATGTGTTTGTTCTGTAAAGGAATGAGTTAATGTTTAAAATGACTGGTTAATAGTGCTATTATAAAGTGCAATGTCAGCACAATTTTCTTTCCTGCAATTTAAAATGCACTTGTTTTAATAAATAAATACAGCGTTTGAAAAGCATACACAATCTGTGTTAATATATTAGTCTGTGGTTAAAAGGACTTGAAAGGACTCGAAACTCAAAATGCAGGACTTAGGACTTGACTTGAGACTTTCCAGTCTTGACTTTGGACTTGACTCGGGGCTTGCCTGTCTTGACTCGGGACTTGACTCGGACTTGAGGGCAAAGACTTGAGACTTACTTGTGACTTGCAAAACAATGACTTGGTCCCACCTCTGGCCTTAAGTAATATTCTAATTTTGTGACACACGGAATTTTGGATTTTCATTTGTTGCCACTTCAAATCATCAAAATTAAATGAAATAAACATTTGAATGCATCAGTCTGTGTGCAATGAATAAATATAATGTACTAGTTACCCCTTTTGAATGCAATTACTGAAATAAATCAAGTTTTTCAAAATATTCTAATTTACTGGCTTTTACCTGTATATATATATACAAACATATATATATACATACATACATACATACATACACATATATATGTGTATGTATGTATGTATGTGTGTATGTATGTATGTGTGTATGTATGTATATATACATATATATATATATATATATATATATATATATATATACATATACATATATATATATATATATATATACATATATATATATATGTATATACACATATATATATATATATATATACATATATATATATATATATACATATATATATATATATATATATATATATATATATATATATATATATATATATATATATATATATATATGTCTTAATAAGGTTATCTAAAAAATAGTGCTCGATACCGTAGTAGAGCGCAATATATGTATCTCCTGATGATTGAGGGAACCCCTCATGAAACAGGCCTGTAGAGATGAAGTAGTCTTGTGATTTTTTCCCACACATACATATATATATATATATATATATATATATATATATATATATATATATATATATATATATATATATATATATATATATATATATATATATATATATATATTCTTACATATACATATTGTCCATACACATAACCATACATAAATACTCCAGCATGGCTTTTTACTGTAAAACAGCTGATGTCTCCAAAAGGTAGAGTATTAGAGTAAATATAAATCAATATATCAAGGCAAGTGCTGTAACTTTGATCTCAAATCAAGCGCGTACTTCAATGGTGAAACAGCCAACGTTCCAGTCAGAATGGATGAGTGATGTCATTGTTATTGATTACTATTGGACACATAAGATGCTTGTAGCATGATCAGATATCAAGTAGTGATGCAGTCAGGCCAGGAAGCTAGCGATAAAGCTATTGCCAACATTTCTTCAACGCTCTATTATACTTCCTCATATTTCTAGGGTGTTCAAAGTGCGGCCCGGAGGCCGTTTGCAGCGCGCCACACATTCAAAATACTAAAAATACTATTAAAAAAATCAATGGATAAAAAAAAGTGGAATAAAAAGGTGAAATTTAACAAGAAAAAGTTGCAATGTTGACTCTAATAACACAAAGCAGCAATGTAGGCTGTTTTTTCTTTAAAACTGTCATTGCTAAAAAAATAATAATGAATCAAAACCAATGTTTTTATGAATTATAGACATATTGAAGGCTCCAATTACTTTACATCCAATATTACACTCTGAAATATTTTTGACGAAAATACCACCAAAGCACATAATGTAGACACATAGAATCATCATACTGATGTGATTATATGCATCAAGTGTTCATTCAAGGCTAAGGCAAAATATCGAGATATATATCGTGTATCATGACATCGCCTAAAAATATCGAGATATTAAAAAAAGGTCATATAGCCCAGCCCTAGTTTGTGTATATATGTGTATATGTATGTGTATATATATGTTTGTATTTATGTATATATATATATATATATATATATATATATATATATATATATATATATATATATATATATATATATATATGTATATGTTTATGAATATAATATATGTATATATAGTGTATATAAATGTATACAATGTATTTATGTATCAATACTTCTTTATTTTTATGACTGAATGACTCGAGACCCTTCTGGGTCCCTAGGACCAATTCTGAGGGGAGTCCCAAAAGTACAAAACAAAACAAAAAAATTATATATATATATATATATATATATATATATATATATATATATATATATATATATATATATATATATATATATACATATATATATATATATATATATATATATATATATATATGTATATATATTGTACCGGTTTTGAAAATGAAAAATATTTGCTTCAAAAAGAAGCAAACCACTGTGTGGTAAAAATAAAAAATAAATATTCGATTACTGGGTGTGCCTGGGAGGCGAGTGTCTTCACATCAAAACACTGCCACTATACCTGTCTGTTATTATTAATGTTGATTTAGTCACACGTACCACTTCAACAGTTCATTTCCTGTTCTATGGCCGTCATCACATTTTTCCTCCTTTTTGCCACCATGTATACTTCGAAGCAAACATTTTTTTTAAACTGCACTTCTCTGACTTTGAAAGCACCCGAATGGTCTTACTTGTACCCAACGATGCAGCACACCAGTTACGTGGCGTGTGGTTAATATCCATAAACGTACACACTTTCACTTTCCCTCTCAGGCCCAGAGAGAGAGCGAGTGCTTGGCCGTGCGAGAGCAGAAAGAAGAGAGGAAAGGTTGCCATCCATCTTCATCTGCCTGGCAGCTGCTTTGGTCCTGTTGCCAAACTCTTTTTGTGTGCCAGTCTCTGTCTGTGTGTGTGTGTGTGTGTGTGTGTGTGTGTGTGTGTGTGTGTGTGTGTGTGTGTGTGTGTGTGTGTGTGTGTGTGTGTGTGTGTGTGTGTGTGTGTGTGTGTGTGTGTGTGTGTGTGTGTGTGTGTGTGTGTGTGTGTGTCATTGAGGTTAATGTTGTGCATCAGACTCTTCCCTCTGGGAAATGAAGGAGGCTGTTAGACAATCCACTGACTAACCTGCCATGTCCATGATGTCATGCATACTCAATGTTTACACACACAGACACACACACACACACACACACACACACACACACACACACACACACACACACACACACACACACACACACACACACACGCGCCAAAGAGACGCATTGAAGTGCTCACTTTATTTTGGAACGTTCCACTTGCATGTTAGTTTGGACACTATAATATATTATTCTATTATACAGCAGAAGTGTCCAAACTGTGTACTTATTGAACAATGAAATTATGAGGCGTCTATTTAGACATTTTCACCTGGAATTATGTGTTGGCCCTGCCATTGTATACATATATATATATATATATATATATATATATATATATATATATATATCGGGCGAGAGCGGGGGAGGATGATCGACCCACAGGCCAGACCAATGTTATGACCATCAACGACGGACAATCGACTACGGAACAGCTAAGCGATTTATCCCGGGTCTGCAGATGTGGGAAGATATGCAAAAATGAGGAAGGTCTCAAGATACACCAAACCAAGATGCACAAGACGCAACCTGAAAGTAATGTGCAACGCACAGGGAAACCTGGTGAGACGGAGGAGAGGCTGGGGCAGGACACAAACCACAGTCCCCAGAATCTCCAGGCACATGATGGAGATGGGGGCAGGAGTAGCATCGCTGGTGTGACGGAGGCAGCAAGGCACCACAGTGAGAGGGAAGTCACTCAGGATACCAGACGGCATGGCCAGAACACTTGTGCTGGAGGCGTTCGGAAAGAACGAGTGAACTGGCCAACTGCAGCTGAAAGGAAAGAATGGGATATGTTTGACCGTGATGTCAACCAGGTGCTGGAAGTGACGATCGCAGGAGACGTGGGAAATAAGCTAAAGGCCATGTCCTCGATAATCTGGAGTATTGGCGCTGATCGCTTCGGAAAGAAAGAACAAAAAGGCAGAGTAAACATCCAGCCCAAGGAAAACAGACGCCTGAAGGAGATAGCAATCCTTAGAGGAGATCTGCGGAGGCCTAAGAAGGCCTTTCGTGAAGCAACAGCAGATGAAAAACCAGCTCTCACAGAATTGCGAAACGGCCTGAGGGAGCGCATTAAGATCTTGCGGCGAGCTGAGTGTCACCGCAGGAACAGAAAGCGGCGGTTGAAGGAAAGGGTGGCCTTCACAAAGAACCCATTCAACTACCTGTCAAAACTCCTGGGTGACAAAAGATCAGGAGAGTTGAAAGCAACAAAGGAAGAGGTGGAGGAGCACCTTCGGCAGGTCCACAGCGATCCCAGGAGGGAGGACACTTTGGAGGAGATGGAGAGGCTCATTAAACCAGCTGAACCAACTATTCCTTTTAAGGCGGAGGAACCAAGCTGGCAGGAAGTCAACAGCTTCCTCAAGAAGGCAAGAGGAAAATCAGCCCCAGGGCCGAACGGCATCTCGTACAATGTTTACAAGCATTGCGAAAGGCTCAGGAAACGACTCTGGAAGCTACTGACGGTGGCGTGGAGGAAGAACTTCCTTGCTGATGAATGGCTGGTGGCCGAGGGGTGCTTCATCCCTAAGGAAGAAAACTCTTCAGGGATTAAGCAATTCCGTACCATCTCCCTCCTCAATGTGGAAGCTAAGGTCTTCCTGGGGATTCTGGCGAAGAGGTTAACCACCTTCATGTTGGACAACGGCTATATGGATACTTCAGTTCAAAAAGGTGGCATTCCAGGGGTATCTGGCTGTCTCGAACATACCAGCGTAATCTCCAAGATCATCGAGGATGCAAAGAGGAACCACGGAGACCTAGCAGTCCTGTGGCTTGATCTAACAAATGCCTATGGAACGATACCCCACAAGTTAGTGGAGCTGACTTTGAAGACCTACCACATACCAGAGCAATTCCAGAAACTCTTGCGTCAGTACTTTGACGGGTTCAACATGCGATTCACCTGCGGAGAATTCACCACCAACTGGCAGAGACTAGAAGTAGGCATTGTCACTGGCTGCACAATTTCAGTGATTTTATTTTCTGCAGCTATGAACCTTCTTGTCAAGTCGGCAGAGAAGTTATGTCGAGGCGCAGTCCTTGCAAGCGGAATCCAGATGCTGCCAATTAGAGCGTTCATGGATGACCTTACCATCACAGCAAGATCAGTGCCAGAAGCAAGATGGATTTTGGAGGACTTGATTGAGCTCACCAATTGGGCAAGGATGGAGTTCAAACCGGCAAAGTCCAGAAGCCTGGTTCTGAAGAAAGGGCATGTTCAGGACCAGTTTCGCTTTAAGATCATGGAGAACATCATACCAACGGTCCAAGAGAAACCTGTGAAGTGCTTGGGGAAGTGGTACAGGGCAGAACTCAATGACCGACTGAGTGTGAAAGAAATGCTTAGCCAAGCAGAAGCCTGGATGACGTCCTTCGAAAAGAGCGGCCTCCCGGGCAAGTATAAGGCCTGGGGTTACCAACATGGGGTTCTCCCTCATCTGCTCTGGCCACTCCTGGTTTATGCGGTACCTGTATCCACAGTTGAGAGTCTGGAGAGGAAATTGAACACCTACTTGAGGAGATGGCTGGGTGTCCCAAAAAGCTTCTGTTCCATTGGACTGTACAGCACAGGAAGCAAGCTACAGCTGCCAATAACATCAGTGGTGGAGGAGTACAAGGTGACAAAAACACGCCAGGCCATGATGCTACGAGACAGCAAAGACGAGCGAGTACGGCAGGCAGGCATTGTCGTCAGGTCAGCCAGAAAGTGGTTAGCCAGCAAAGCACTGAGGGAAGCGGAGGATCGACTGAATCACGCGGACATTGTGGGATCAGTAGCCCAGGGAAGACTTGGTCTGGGTTGCTCATCCAGAACAAGATGGAACAAAGCTGACCCAAAGGAGCGGCGAGGCTTGGTGCAGAGGGAGGTCCGAAAGGCTGAGGAGGAAAGCCGGTATGTCAAGGCAGTAGCCATGAAAAAACAAGGCAGCTGGACTAGATGGGAGAGTGTAAAAGACAGATCTCTAACCTGGCAGGACATCTGGAGCATGGAAGGCCACCGGATCAAGTTCCTGCTGTGTTCTACATATGATGTCCTGCCCACCCCATCAAACCTCCATACTTGGGGAATGGTAGAGAGCCCCAGCTGCACACTCTGCGGAAAGATAGCTAACCTGGAGCATGTCCTCTCCTCTTGTCACTCAAGTTTAGCAGATGGCAAGTTCCGGTGGCGTCATGACCAGATCCTTGCTCAGCTGGCAGAGGGTGTTGAGCAGGCCAGGAAGAAGACAAGGCACCTCTCTAATGGGCCTCGCTTCATCCACTTCCTCAGGGCAGGTGAAAGCGCAGCAGCAGGAGGGAGGAACAAAGGAGTCCTGGCCACGGCAAACGACTGGGAGATGCGGGCCGACCTGAAGAAGCAGCTCAAATTCCCAGAGGAGATAGCCCACACTACCCTGAGACCTGATATTGTTCTGTGGTCTAGAGGAACCAAACAGGTGGTGCTTATCGAGCTGACAGTACCTTGGGAAGAGAGGATGGAGGAGGCGTACGAACGTAAGCTCAGGAAGTACCAAACCCTCATCCTCGAGAGCCAGCAAAATGGATGGAAGGCCTGGAACCTACCGGTGGAGGTCGGCTGTAGAGGTTTTGCGGGGCGGTCGCTCTGGAGAGCCCTCGGACTGCTAGGGATCGAAGGGCTGGCTAGGAAGCGGCTGGTAAGGAAGCGGCTGGTAGCCAACACCACTAAAAGGGCAGAGGAAGCATCACGCTGGATTTGGATACAAAGAAAGGTGCGGTGGCAGAGCCGACCTACTGAAGGACTAGGGACATAGAGTTGGGTGGCATTCGGCAGGGGTAGATCCAGGACGCTGGATCTGCCGTCGAGCCCCTCCGAAGCGTCATGGGCTTAATTCGACGAAACGTTGATGACGGGGGGTGCCCATTTGAGAACCTGCTGATGCCAACCAACTCATGTCCAGCTGAGGTATGCGGTCAAGCTTAGTCTTGGCTCAGGGAAGAGGACGTCCCTGCCATGCAGAGTCCCGCCGGTGCCTTGATAGAAGGAGAGATGAAGAGAGCGAGGCCACAGGCTCACAGATGGTGCAGGGGCGAGTACCTGTAAAGGTGAGCCAGTTGCGATACCCTTATCGTATTTTGCATATATATATATATATATGTATGTATGTATGTATGTGTATATATATATATATATATATATATATATATATATATATATACACATATATATATACTGTATATATATATATATATATATATATATATATATATATATATATATATATATATATATATATTAGGGATGTCCCGATTCGATATTTGGATCGGATCGGCTGCCGATATTTGCCAAAAATTGCGTATCGGCAAGGCATGGGAAAATGCCGATCCAGATCCAGTTTAAAAAAAAACTCCGGTCCGTGTTTTCCAACGCACCGATTTAAATAATACATTCCACTTTTCTGCTGCTCCGTAATTTCCGTTCCGCATTTTCCAGCACACCTTCAACACATCTACAGGTCTGTGAATTCTCACGCAGTTGCTTTTAGCTGCTGGCATTACACGACAGGCTCTTCTCACTCTTTCCTGTGTCTCCCTCTCACAGACAGCAAGTGCACGTTCTTACACACGTTAACAAACGTTAGCTGTGATGCTAGCGCAGCCGTGCGAGCAACGCTCCCTCTAAGGTGCTCGCCTGTGCAATTGCGCACTGTTTAAGCATCCTCTGCGCATAGCAAATCTATGCCACGCACAAAATCAAATAAAAAATAAGCGCATAACAATTTTCGACACACGGACACGACAGAGAAAACAGTTTTCGTCATCATTGTTCAAATATTGTGACGTCTGTCGAGACGCTTATCTCCATTCGGTGCCACACGTCCACACCATCAAAATGCAGAGGCAAACATTTCCACATCAACACCGTATGAAAAAATTTGTGATTTTTTTAGTTGTGATTTCCTTCTCTGCATGAAAGTTTAAAAGTAGCATATATTAATGCAGTATGAAGAAGAATGTTTTAATGTAGACATGCAAGCCTTGAAAGAAAATTTTGAAAATCAAGACTACATTTTCTGCAAATGGGTGCATTTCTACCCTATATTTTAACTTTAGATTTATTCTCATATCAAACTCTTTTGGCTGTCTTTTTGACACTTACATCCGGCGCCCCCCTCCACACCCTGGATTATAAATAATGTAAATAATTCAATGTGATTATCTTGTGTGATGACTGTATTATGATGATAGTATGCATCTGATAGTATATATCTGTATCATGAATCAATTTAAGTGCACCCCGACTTAAACAAGTTGAAAAACTTATTCGGGTGTTACCATTTAGTGGTCAATTGTACGGAATATGTACTTCACTGTGCAACCTACTAATAAAAGTCTCAATCAATCAATCAAAACACATAGAATCATCGTACTGCTGTGATTATATGCATCAAGTGTTCATTCAAGGCTGAGGCAAAATATCGAGATATATATTGTGTATCGCTATATGGCCTTAAAATATCGCAATATTAAAAAAAGACCATATCGCCCAGCCCTAGTTCAATGATGCCATTTCTGTTTGTCATGTATAATTTTGTCTATTTTGTGTTTATCCTTGAATAAACAGGTCAGTTTCTTGTTACCAACCATTGTGTATTATTCAAACTCCCCTAATTCAGCTGGCTAGTTGTTATCAAGAGTACTAAAACCCTTTTCAACATGATTCTGACAACTAAGTAGGCTAAATAACTTTAAACTTTAATACATGCTCGGATAGGCCAGTATCGGTCAGTATCGGTATCGGTCAGTATCGGTATCGGATCGGAAATGCAAAAACAATATCGGTATCGGATCGGAAGTGCAAAAACCTGGATCGGGACATCCCTAATATATATACACACATATACATACATACACACATATATACACACATATATACATGTATACATACATACACACATAAACACATATATACACGCATACTTACATACATATATATATATATATATATATATATATACACACACATAAATACATATATATATATATATACCTGTACAGACATAGGTACTACTTCTAGTACCCGGTATGTCCATACCATATTTGGGTGACTGCTCATTGGTCAAAAGCATTTTGTAGTGCACGTACACAAAAGGAACATGCATGCTAACAGTAGCTGCTCCTCAGTCTCCTCCTTGCCACCCTCAATCTCCTCTTGGATAAAATGTTGAACACAGACGTGGATGTTTTCAGCAAGTCATTCATTCCGTCTGGAATTTTCATAAAGATTAAATCAAACGACAACAAGATGGTATCGGCGTCAAGTATCACCACCTGTATCACCTGTACACATTCTCTCTCTCTCTACCTCTATCTCGTCCTTCTCTCTCCACCTCCCACACCCGTCAGGTCCCAAGAGAAAAAGCAATCATCCTGAGTGTTTTAGAGGGCGAGTATAGGGAAGTCCTTCAGGGGTCTGGCTAAAGAAAACTAAGTCACATGACGTCACTCTGTCATAAAGAGGATCTTTGACAACAAGCGAGTACAGATAGAGGATCTTTAACCAACAAGCGAGTACAGACAGAGGATCGTTGACCAAAAAGCGAGTACAGATAGAGGATCTTTGACCAACAAGCGAGTAAAGATAGAGGATCTTTGACCAACAAGCGAGCACAGATAGAGGATCTTTGACCAACAAGCAAGTACAGATAAAGGATCTTTGACCAACAAGTGAGTACAGATAGGGGATCTTTGACCAACAAGCAAGTACAGATAGAGGATCTTTGACTAACAAGCGAGTACAGATAGAGGATCTTAGACTAACAAGCGAGTACAGATAGAGGATCTTTGATTAACAAACGAGTACAGATAGAGGATCTTTGATTAACAAACGAGTACAGATAGAGGATCTTTGACCAACAAACGGGCACAGATAAAGGATTTTTGACTAACAAGCGAGTACAGATAGATGATCTTTGACCAACAAGCGAGTACAGATAGAGGATCTTTGACCAACAAGCGAGTATAGATTGAGGATCTTTGACCAACAAGCAATAACAGATAGAGGATCTTTGACCAACAAGCAAGTACAGATAGAGGATCTTTGACCAACAATCGAGTAAAGATGGAAGATCTTTGACCAACAATCGAGTACAGATAGAGGATCTTTGACTAATAAGCGAGTACTGAAAGAGGATCTTTGACCAACGAGGGAGTACAGATAGAGGATGTTTGACCAACAAGGGAGTACAGATAGAGGATCTTTGACTAACAAGCGAGTACAGATAGAGGATCTTTCACTAACAAGCGAGTACAGAT
This sequence comes from Nerophis lumbriciformis, assembly GCF_033978685.3. Lineage (NCBI taxonomy): Eukaryota > Metazoa > Chordata > Actinopteri > Syngnathiformes > Syngnathidae > Nerophis > Nerophis lumbriciformis. The sequence continues at coordinate 38,203,097 of NC_084570.2, read as the reverse complement.
AGAAGATCTTTGACCAACAAGCGAGTACAGATAGAGGATCTTTGACTAACAAGCGAGTACAGATAGAGGATCTTTGACTAATAAGCGAGTACAGATAGAGGATCTTTGACCAACAAGCGAGTACAGATAGAGGATCTTTGACTAACAAGCGAGTACAGATAGAGGATCTTAGACTAACAAATGAGTACAGATAGAGGATCTTTGATTAACAAGCGAGTACAGATAGAGGATCTTTGACCAACAAACGAGCACAGATAGAGGATCTTTGACTAACAAGCGAGTACAGATAGAAGATCTTTGACTAACAAGCGAGTACAGATAGAGGATCTTTCACTAACAAGCGAGTACAATTAGAGGATCTTTGACCAACAATCGAGTACAGATAGAGGATCTTCGACCAACGAGCGAGTAAAGATAGAGGATCTTTGACCAACAAGCGAGTACAGATAGAGGATCTTTGACCAACACGCGAGTACAGAGAGAGGATCTTTGACCAACAAGCGAGTATAGATTGAGGACCTTTGACCAACAAGCGAGTACGAATAGAGGATCTTTGACCAACAAGCGAGTAGAGATAGAGGATCTTTGACCAACAAGTGAGTACGGATTGAGGATCTTTGACCAACAAGCGAGTACGGATAGAGGATCTTTGACGAACAAGCGATTACAGATAGAGGATTTTTGACCAACACGCAAGTACAGATAGAGGATCTTTGACCAACAAGCGAGTACAGATAGAAGATCTTTGACTAACAAGCGAGTACAGATAGAGGATCTTTGACTAACAAGCGAGTACAGATAGAGGATCTTTGACCAACAAGCGAGTACAGATAGAGGGTCTTTAACTAACAAGAAAGTGCAGATAGAGGATCTTTGACCAACACACAAGTACAGATAGAGGATCTTTGACCAAAAAACAAGTATAGATAGAGGATATTTGACCAACAAGCAAGTACAGATAGAGGATCTTTGACCAACAAGCGAGTACAGATAGAGGATCTTTGACCAACACGCGAGTACAGATTGAGGGTCTTTGACCAACAAGCGAGTACGGATAGAGGATCTTTGACTAACAAGCGAGTGCAGATTGAGGATCTTTGACCAACAAGCGAGTACAGACAGAGGATATTTGACCAACACGCAAGTACAGATAGAGGATCTTTGACCAACAAGTGAGTACAGATAGAGGATCTTTGACTAATAAGCGAGTACAGATAGAGGATCTTTGACTAACAAGCGAGTACAGATAGAGGATCTTTGACCAACACGCGAGTACAGATTGAGGATCTTTGACCAACAAGCGAGTACGGATAGAGGATCTTTGACGAACAAGCGATTACAGATAGAGGGTCTTTGACCAACATGCAGTTACAGATAGAGGATATTTGACCAACAAGCGAGTACAGATAGAGGATCTTTGACCAACAAGCAAGTACAGATAGAGGATCTTTGACCAACAAGCGAGTACAGATAGAGGATCTTTGACAAACAAGAAAGTGCAGATAGAGGATCTTTGACCAACACGCGAGTACAGATAGAAGATCTTTGACCAACAAGCCTCGCTTATAATCTTTGTGATGAACACATGCTTTATATCCTGTTAAACTTTAAGTAGGTTAGATATCCATCCATCCATCCATTTTCTACCACTTATTCCCATCGGGGTTGCGGGGGGTGCTGGAGCCTATCTCAGCTACAATCGGGCGGGAGGCGGGGTACACCCTGGACAAGTCGCCACCTCATCGCAGGGCCAACACAGATAGACAGACAACATTCACACTCACATTCACGCACTAGGGCCAATTTTTAGATATAATTATGAAATATGATCAAAACCTAGACTGATATTTCAAATTACGGTCCCCTCTGTAGTGAAAAAGTTGGGCCCCGGAGTCAAAAAGGTTAAGAACCTCTGCAATAGATGATCTTTGAGTAGCATGCTTTAAAGCAGTATTTAAAGGTATATTGTATAGTTGAAGGTCAGGCTGATTATAAAAATAAACGCTAATCAAATATACAGAAAAATATCAATTTAAATACAATTATGTTATGCTAAAATAAATACATTAAAATTGATATGTTTCATAACTAGTAACAAATCGAAGACCTCTATGGAAATAAAAGAACAGAGACTTAGATTTCCCTCGCCGGGACGCGGGTCACCGGAGCTCCCATGTAGAGCCAGGCCCAGAGTTGGTGCACAGCCCGAAGAGGCATCGTGGGTTCCCCCTCCAATGGGCTCACCACTCATGGGAGGGGCCATAGAGGTCGGGTGCAATGTGAGCTGGGCGACAGCCGAAAGCAGGGCATTTGGCGGTCCGATCCTCGGCTACATGAGCTAGCTCTTGGGATGTGGAACGTCACCTCGCTGGGGGGGAAGGAGCCTGAGTTAGTGCGCGAGGTGGACAATTTCCGGCTGGATATTGTCGGACTCACTTCGACGCACAGGAAGGGCTCTGGAACCAGTTCTTTCGAGAGGGGCCGGACTCTCTTCCACTCTGGCGTTGCCAGCAGTGAGAGGCGACTGGTTGGGGTGGCAATTCTTGTTGCCCCCCGGCTCAAAGCCTGCACATTGGAGTTCAACCCGGTGGACGAGAGGCTAGCTTCCCTCCACCTTCCGGTGGGGGGACGGATCCTGACTGTTGTTTTTGCTTACGCACCAAACAGCAGTTCAGTATACCCACCCTTTTTGGATTCACTCGAGGGAGTACTGGAAAGTGCTCCCCTGGGTGATTCCCTTGTTCTGCTGGGGGACTTCAACGCTCATATTGGTAGTGACAGTGAAACCTGGAGAGGCGTGATTGGGAGGAATGGCCGCCCGGATCTGAACCCGAGTGGTGTTTTGTTATTGGACTTTTGTGCTCGTCACAGATTGTCCATAACAAACCCCATGTTCAAACATAAGGGTGTCCATATGTGCACTTAGCACCAGGACACCCTAGGCCGCAGTTCCATGATCGACTTTGTAGTTGTGTCATCTGATTTGCGACCTCATATATTTGGACACTCGGGTGAGGAGAGGGGCGGAGCTTTCTACCGATCACCACCTGGTGGTGAGTTGGCTGCGATGGTGGGGGAGGATGCCGGACAGACCTGGCAAGCCCAAACGGATTGTGAGGGTCTGCTGGGAACGTCTAACAGAGTCTCCTGTAAGAGAGAGTTTCAATTCCCACCTCCAGAAGAACTTTGAACATGTCACGAGGGAGGTGCTGAACATTGAGTCCGAGTGGACCATGTTATGTACCTCTATTGTTGAGGCAGCTGGTGTCTGCCGTGGTGGTAATCCTAGAACCCGCTGGTGTCAGCGGTGAGGGATGCCTTCAAGCTGAAGAAAAAGTCTTATCGGGTTCTTTTGGCTCATGGGACTGCGGAGGCAGCGGACAGGTACCGACAGTACTCGAACATGTGAGGAGTTCGGAGAAGCCATGGAAAACGACTTCCGGACGGCTTCGAAGCGATTCTAGACCACCATCCGCCGCCTCAGGAAGGGGAAGCAGTGCACTGTCAACACCGTGTATGGTGAGGATGGTGTTCTGCTGACCTCGACTGCGGATGTTGTGGATTGGTGGAGGGAATACTTCGAAGACTTCCTCAATCCCACCAACACGTCTTCCTATAAGGAAGCCGTGCCTGGGGTATCTGTGGCGGTCCGCTCCTTGTATGATCAGTGTCAGAGCTTGGTCCACATTGCCGGCAGTAAGTCGGACCCGTTTCCAGTGAGGGTTGGACTCCGCCAAGGCTGCTCTTTATCACCGATTCTGTTCCTAACTTTTAGGGACATAATTTCTAGGCACAGTCAGGGCGTTGAGAATGTGGTCTTGATAGCTTCATCTGGCCAGGATCTTAAGCTTTCACTGGATCGGTTCGCAGCCGAGTGTGAAGCGACTGGGATGAGAATCAGCACCTCCATGTCCGAGTCCATGGTTCTCGCCCGGAAAAGAGTGGAGTGTCATCTCTGGGTTTAGGAGGAGACCCTGCCCCAAGTGGAGGAGTTCAAGTACCTCGGAGTCTTGTTCACAAGTGAGGGAAGAGTGGATCGTGAGATCGACAGGCGGATTGGTGCGGCGTCTTCAGTAATGCAGACGCTGTATCGATCCGTTGTGGTGAAGAAGGAGCTGAGCCGGAAGGCAAAGCTCTCGATTTACCGGTCGATCTACGTTCCCATCCTCACCTATGGTCATGAGCTTTGGGTTATGACCGAAAGGACAAGATCACGGGTACAAGCGGCAGAAATGAGTTTCCTCCTTCGGGTGGCGGGTCTCTCCCTTAGAGATAGGGTGAGAAGCTCTGTCATCCGGGAGGAGCTCAAAGAAAAGCCGCTGCTCCTCCACATCGAGAGGAGCCAGATGAGGTGGTTCGGGCATCTGGTCAGGATGCCACCCAAACGCCTCCCTAGGGAGGTGTTTAGGTCACGTCCGACCGGTAGGGAGACCACGGGGAAGACCCAGGACTCGTTGGGAAGCCTCGGGATCCCCCGGGAGGAACTGGACGAAGTGGCTGGGGAGAGGAAAGTCTGGGCTTCTCTGCTTAGGCTGCTGCCCCCGCGACCCCACCTCGGATAAGCGGACGAAAATGGATGGATGGATGTTTCATAACTAAAATCATAATAAAATTACATTAAAATACAGCTGCCCCACTTTCGTCAGAATTTTTGTGCTTAAGAAACTTCTCTGTGACTTGAGCTCCAGACTTCTTGATTACTAATATATATATATATATAAACAAATACAAATAATAATATAATAACAATAAAAAGTAATTATATATATATATATATATATATATATATATATATATATATATATATATATATATATATATATATAAAATAAAACATTTTAATTATGGTTTTTAAAAAATTCAAAAAGCTAATAATAGCAAATAAAAACTAAATATAATCCTTAAAACATTTTGATGTATGAATCAGCTTTAAAACAACAGCTCAAAAGTACTAAACAAGTTCAGTTAAAACAAACAGACAGACCAACCATCATTTAATTACTAATATAAATAAATAATAATATAATATAATATACATAAAAAATATATAATATAATAAATGAAAAAATATATATGTATGTACAGATATATATATATTAAATAAAATATAATACAATAATATAATATAATTACAACAAATAAAAAAAAAAAAAAAAAAATATATATATATATATATATATATATATACATTTTTTTTACTAAAAATGTTTTTAAATCTAATAAAAGCAGCTAAAAACTGAATAGAATCCATAAAACATTCATAAAAGTCTACAAAAAGGTTTTAGCTCAGCTTATTTTAAAAATAACTTGTGTTGTTGATAAACAACATTTCTGCAGCACAGAACAAAAACCAAAAGTATGTGCAAGTGAGCCATTAGTTTCCCACAAAGGCGACATTCTTCTGCTTCTAATCTTCACGTGTGCAAAGTTCTGCCGGTGACGTAACGGCTGCAGAGCACCTGAGAAGAGCCAACATGGCAGCTCGTGATCTGCATGGTGGGACAAAAGCTGCCGTGCACAATGTTTACGTCAGAGACGCCCCATCCCCCAACACACTCCCCCCCGCTGTGTGCAGCCAACAATGGTCGCTTATGTTCCCACAGGGCCAGTAAAAGATGGCCTCGCTCTCTGCTAAGAGACATCAACCAGTGAAACACACGCAGGTGTTTTCCAGGAAACAACAACAACAAAGATGATTATAAAGATGTGCACAATGATGTTGATAATGATGATGATGGTGCAGCCAACTTCCAAATCGCCCACACGACAAAAGTGGAATTCCACACCACTGCAAGCATCTGTTGAATGGTTTTACAGGAGGAGTTAGAGGGAATGACACAGAGAAGTGGTGTGGACTCCTGAAGGGAAGTACACTACCACTCTACACCAATCTGACAATTCATGCTGTCTGCCTCCTTTACTGTAAAACATCATGTGTGCTCATTATCTATTGTGATTAATGACATCATTCTTTAATTATTATTCATAACACCCGATAATCTTTGACAACCCTTTTTAATAAAAGTTTTGTTTTTTTATGACATATTACATTGCTGTATGTGATATATGACATCTATTACATTGTTGTATGTGATATATGACATCTATTGCATTGTTGTATGTGATATATGACACCTATTACGTTATTTTTTGTGATAAATGACACATATTATGTTGTTGTATGTGATATATGACATCTATTACGTTGTATGTGATATATGACATCCATTACATTGTTGTATGTGATATATGACATCTATTACATTGTTGTATGTGATATATGACATCTATTACATTGGACAAGTGCACAGTGAGTGTTTGTGTACAAAGTAAATAAAAAGATGCAATAACAACAACCCAGCTCATTAGCATTAAAGTTCCCTCAAAAGCACTTTTAAAATGGGTGAAGTCCAGCATCAAATTTACATTTTGGATAAGGATGTCCGATAATATCGGTGGTCCGATATTATCGGCCGATAAATGCTTTTAAAAGCAATATCGGAAATGATCGGTATCGGTTTCAAGATTATCGGTATCGGTTTCCAAAAGTAAAATTTGTGACTTTCTACGCAGGAAGATGTACAGAGCACCAATTAATCCTCGAAGGCGCTGCCTTTGCGGACTGGCCCAGTCACATACTATCTACGGCTTGACACACGCACTCGCGAATGCAAGCATACTTGATCAACAGACATACAGGTCACACTGAGGGTGGCCGTTTAAACAACTTTAACACTGTTACAAATATACGCCACACTGTGAACCCATACCAAACAAGAATGACAAACACATTTCGGGAGAACATCCGCACCGTAACACAACATAAACACAACAGAACAAATACCCAGAACCCCTTGCAGATGCTTGTTTTCATTCAGAAAAGTCTACCTCTCACACGTGATGACAAGTAGAAAAAGAATTAGCCCACTCTTTGAGCTTCATCTGTTGCACAAATAGACTAATAGTCTGGACTGAGTGAAGCTGTTTTATTTATGTTTTATGCCTTTTTCCCAATGCTCTTGGATGGCTGTGTTTTCTACTAGTCTAGACTGAAGCCGTTTTATTAATTTCCATGCACTTTAAAGAATGACTGTGTTATCTACTAGTCTAGACTAAAGCAGTTTTTTTTATTTTTGTGCCTTTCTTGTTTTTATTTGCACGTTTTTGTTACTCATACGAATTCGTTAAGAACAGGGCAGATTGAGCCCAGTTTATAGTATACTCTGGACTGAAGCTGTGTGCCTTCATTGTTTGTGTAGCTTTGTTTTGAGGCATGTTTAAAGAAAAAAAAATGCACTTTGTGAAAGTGAAAGTACAGGGTTTCCTATAGTTGTAGTGGGTATCAGGATTATTTCAGGGAGAGCATGTCCCACATTCCAAGCTTTGTTTTGAGGCATGTTAAAAAAATAATGCACTTTGTGACTTCAATAATAAATATGGCAGTGCCATGTTGGCACTTTTTTCCATAACTTGAGTTGATTTATTTTGGAAAACCTTGTTACATTGTTTAATGCATCCAGCGGGGCATCACAACAAAATTAGGCATAATAATGTGTTAATTCCACGACTATATAAATATATCGGTATCGGTTGATATCGGTATCGGTAATTAAGAGTTGGACAATATCGGAATATCGGATATCGGCAAAAAAGCCATTATCGGACATCCCTAATTTTGGACGAAGCAAAATCTAAAAAAAAAATCCTTCAAAATGTTCAAGAAGGTTTGATTATAATAATGTAAATATAATTAGTCCATAATTGCCTCAAGGAAGCAATTAGCACGCAGCCATCATTTCATGCTCATCATCATTATTCTGCTATTGTGAGTGAAAAGTGTTGTCATTAAAACGACATCACAAGCTCGTTTGGACGAGTCGTCCACAGATCCTGCAGAGAAGAATGTTGATGCAGGCTGACGCACGATCACACCACACATGCTGGGACTCGCCTTTTCTTTGCTGCACTGCTCTTTGCTGAGGTGGGCCTTTCTCACGCAAACACACGCATGCACACACACACACACACACACACACACACACACACACACACACACACACACACACACACACTTTTCCCCGGGTGCAAAACTGTAACGTGGCGTAAATGTTTGTTGAAGTAAAAATGGCAAATGATTCAATCAAATTCAAATAAATATCAATAAAATTCCACTGTTATTGTGTTGTGAGCCAGTTTTCTTCACAGGCATGATTATTATGAAACTTTGTAGAAAAAGGATCGCAAAAGCCAAAAAATAAGTCACTGCAAAGAAAGTAAAACATGTATGCACTGTATAATATAATAAATAATATTAATCTAAATAATACACAAAACATATACAATTAAACAAAATAAACTAAATAAATACAAATATTACCATTCATTCTTATTATCATAATTTGACTATTATTATTTGTATTAATATCATTATATTAGGAACTAGTAAGAACTAACCCAAAAATGTGCGAAAATAAATGTATTAAAATTCTAATTTAAAAAATGTGTTAATATTATAATTACAATGATTATATAAGGGGCTAGTTAGAAATAACCCATTTGTGAAAATAAAATATTTGACATCAAGTCATTTTGCGACAAAAGACTATTCAGCCTTTCTACTCATTTTCTAGCTTATTTGAATATAATTGAAAAGATTTTTATATTATAAAAACAAATTCTGTATTAAATGATTTTTTTATATACATTCTACATTCTCTGTATGAATTCTGAATGTTTTGAATACAATTTTACAACTTTTGTAATATTTCAAAAAAATAAAATATTTGTATATTCATCCTAAACATTTTTGTATACAATTCTACAATTTATCAAATAAGTTTACCATTTTTGTATAACTTCCACAAAATATATTTTAAAATTTTTGTTATGTTTCTAAAAGTTTGTATAACATTTTATAATGTATTGAATAAAAGTTTATAACTTTTGTGTATATTCTAAATGTATTCATCAATTTTTTTGTATGCATTCTAGAAGTTTGTACAAAATGTCACAATTTATTGAATAAAAGTTTACATTATACAAAATATATTTAACAATTTTTTATATTATTTCTTAAAGTTTGTATAAAACTCTACAATGTATTAAATACAATTTTTGTATACATTCTACAAAATGTGTTTACTTTTTTTGTATGTGTTCTAAAAAAAAATTTAATTCTACAATGTATTGAATAAAAGTTTAACATCTTTGTATATGTTGTACAAAATGTATTTAACAATTGTTATGCATTCTAAAAGTTTGTATAAAATTCTACAATTTATTTAATAAAACTTTATATTTTTTTTATAAATTCTACAAAATGTATTTAACATTTTTGAGATTAATTCTAAAAGTTTGTATACAGTTCTACAATTTATTGAATATGAATGTATATATATTTTTTATTTTTTTATTCTACAAAATGCATTTAACATGTTTTATATGATTTTTAAAAGTTTGCATAAAATTCTACAATTTATTGAATACAATTGTACCATTTTTTTATGAATGTGCAACTTGCAAATATGGGCTGTAGTGGTAATGGTCATGTGAAATTTGCATCTGTCAAGGCAAAAAAAAAGACACGTTTTGTGGGATTTTTAGCATGAATCAAATATTCCCAAGTGCTACAGAACCACAAAAGCGACCTCATTAACAATAAATGAACACAGAAAAAAGTCTACATTTGACATGATTTTAAAAACAACCCGAATTATGTTCAATGTCTTCTAATTTTGCTGCTTTTTTGTTAGAAATGTATGGTTTTTGAAGCGGACATAACTTGCAAGTCAAGGCAATACCACTGCAAACACAGATATCACATGTTGCTTTATGTTTTATAATGCTTCACTTCTTTTTACACTTGTGTGACCATTACAAGCAGCTTAATGATTTTTCAACGTGCAAAAAAAGTCATTTTGCAAAAAAAACTATTGAACTTTTTTACTAATTGTATAGCTTATTTGAATATAATTATTATAAAAACACCTTTTGTAATACATTTTTTTTCCAATAAATTCTCCATTTTCTGTATGATTTCTAAACGTTTTTTATACAATTTCTACAAAACATATTTAACAATATTTGTATATGAATTCTAAAAGTTTGTATAAAATGGTATAATTTATTGAATACAAGTTTTACATTTTTGTATACATTCTACAAAATGTATAAAACATTTTTTTAGAAATTCTACAAATGTTTGTAAAAAAAATCTACAATGTGTTGAATCAAAGTTTATAGCTTTTGTACATATTCTACTAAATGTATTCAACACTTTTTTGTATGCATTCTAGAAGTTTGTACACAATTCTACAATTTATTGAATAAAAGTTTACAAATTTTGTATTAATTCTATAAAATGTATACAACTTTTTTGTAGAAATTCTAAAAATGTTTGTACAAACCCCGTTTCCATATGAGTTGGGAAATTGTGTTAGATGTAAATATAAACTGAATACAATGATTTGCAAATCATTTTCAACCCATATTCAGTTGAATATGCTACAAAGACAACATATTTGATGTTCAAACTGATAAGGGACGGCGTGGCGCAGTGGAAGAATGGCCGTGCGCGACCCGAGGGTCCCTGGTTCAATCCCCACCTAGTACCAACCTCGTCATGTCCGTTGTGTCCTGAGCAAGACACTTCACCCTTGCTGGTTAGCGCCTTGAAGCAGATTCCATGAAATGCTCAGTCATTCACAAACAAGGATGGGGCAAGGGTCACCACTTTGTCAACAAATGCTTGAGCAAATTGTTGACAGTTTAAGAAAAACCTTTCTCAACCAGCTATTGCAAGGAATTTAGGGATTTCACCATCTACGGTCCGTAATATCATCAAAGGGTTCAGAGAATCTGGAGAAATCAATGCACGTAAGCAGCTTAGCCCTTGACCTTCGATCCCTCAGGCTGTACTGCATCAACAAGCGACATATGTGTGTATAGGATATCACCACATGGGCTCAGGAACACTTCAGAAACCCACTGTCAGTAACTACAGTTGGTCGCTACGTCTGTAAGTGCAAGTTAAAACTCTCCTATGCAAGGCGAAAACCGTTTATCAACAACACCCAGAAACGCCGTCGGCTTTGCTGGGCCTGAGCTCATCTAAGATGGACTGATACAAAGTGGAAAAGTCTGACGAGTCCACATTTCAAATTGTTTTTGGAAACTGTGGACGTTGTGTCCTCCGGACCAAAGAGGTAAATAACCATCCGGATTGTTATAGGCGCAAAGTTGAAAAGCCAGCATTTGTGATGGTATGGGGGTGTATTAGTGCCCAAGACATGGGTAACTTACACATCTGTGAAGGCGCCATTAATGCTGAAAGGTACATACAGGTTTTGGAGCAACATATGTTGCCATCCAAGCAACGTTACCATGGACGCCCCTGCTTATTTCAGCAAGACAATGCCAAGCCACGTGTTACATCAACGTGGCTTCATAGTAAAAGAGTGCGGGTACTAGACTGGCCTTCCTGTAGTCCAGACCTGTCTCCCATTGAAAATGTGTGGCGCATTATGAAGCCTAAAATACCACAACGGAGACCCCCGGACTGTTGAACAACTTAAGCTGTACATCAAGCAAGAATGGGAAAGAATTCCACCTGAGAAGTTTAAAAAATGTGTTTCCTCAGTTCCCAAACGTTTACTGAGTGTTGTTAAAAGGAAAGGCCATGTAACACAGTGGTGAACATGCCCTTTCCCAACTACTTTGGCACGTGTTGCAGCCATGAAATTGTAAGTTAATTATTATTTGAAAAAAAAAAAAAAAAAAGTTTATGAGTTTGAACATCAAATATCTTGTCTTTGTAGTGCATCCATCCATCCATCCATCTTCTTCCGCTTATCCGAGGTCGGGTCGCGGGGGCAGCAGCCTAAGCAGGGAAGCCCAGACTTCCCTCTCCCCAGCCACTTCGTCCAGCTCCTCCCGGGGGATCCCGAGGCGTTCCCAGGCCAGCCGGGAGACATAGTCTTCCCAACGTGTCCTGGGTCTTCCTCGTGGCCTCCTACCGGTCGGACATGCCCTAAACACCTCCTTAGGGAGGCGCTCGGGTGGCATCCTGACCAGATGCCCGAACCACCTCATCTGGCTCCTCTCGATGCGGAGGAGCAGCGGCTTTACTTTGAGCTCCCCCCGGATGACAGAGCTTCTCACCCTATCTCTAAGGGAGAGCCCCGCCACTCGGCGGAGGAAACTCATTTCGGCCGCTTGTACCCGTGATCTTGTCCTTTCGGTCATAACCCAAAGCTCATGACCATAGGTGAGGATGGGAACGTAGATCGACCGGTAAATTGAGAGCTTTGCCTTCCGGCTCAGCTCCTTCTTCACCACAACGGATCGATACAGCGTCCGCATTACTGAAGACGCCGCACCGATCCGCCTGTCGATCTCACGATCCACTCTTCCCTCACTCGTGAACAAGACTCCGAGGTACTTGAACTCCTCCACTTGGGGCAAGATCTCCTCCCCAACCCGGAGATGGCACTCCACCCTTTTCCGGGCGAGAACCATGGACTCGGACTTGGAGGTGCTGATTCTCATCCCAGTCGCTTCACACTCAGCTGCGAACCGATCCAGTGAGAGCTGAAGATCCTGGCCAGATGAAGCCATCAGGACCAAATCATCTGCAAAAAGCAGAGACCTAATCCTGCAGCCACCAAACCGGATCCCCTCAACGCCTTGACTGCGCCTAGAAATTCTGTCCATAAAAGTTATGAACAGAATCGGTGACAAAGGGCAGCCTTGGCGGAGTCCAACCCTCACCGGAAACGTGTCCGACTTACTGCCGGCAATGCGAACCAAGCTCTGACACTGATCATACAGGGAGCGGACCGCCACAATCAGACAGTCCGAAACCCCATACTCTCTGAGCACTCCCCACAGGACTTCCCGAGGGACACGGTCGAATGCCTTCTCCAAGTCCACAAAGCACATGTAGACTGGTTGGGCAAACTCCCATGCACCCTCAAGGACCCTGCCGAGAGTATAGAGCTGGTCCACAGTTCCACGACCAGGACGAAAACCACACTGTTCCTCCTGAATCCGAGGTTCGACTATCCGGCGTAGCCTCCTCTCCAGTACACCTGAATAGACCTTACCGGGAAGGCTGAGGAGTGTGATCCCACGATAGTTAGAACACACCCTCCGGTTCCCCTTTTTAAAGAGAGGAACCACCACCCCGGTCTGCCAATCCAGAGGTACTGCCCCCGATGTCCACGCGATGCTGCAGAGTCTTGTCAACCAAGACAGCCCTACAGCATCCAGAGCCTTAAGGAACTCCGGGCGGATCTCATCCACCCCCGGGGCCTTGCCACCGAGGAGCTTTTTAACTACCTCAGCAACCTCAGCCCCAGAAATAGGAGAGCCCACCACAGATTCCTCAGGCACTGCTTCCTCATAGGAAGACGTGTTGGTGGGATTGAGGAGGTCTTCGAAGTATTCCCTCCACCGATCCACAACTTCCGCAGTCGAGGTCAGCAGAACACCATCCGCACCATACACGGTGTTGGTAGTGCACTGCTTCCCCTTCCCGAGGCGGTGGATGGTGGTCCAGAATCGCTTCGAAGCCGTCCGGAAGTCGTTTTCCATGGCTTCCCCGAACTCCTCCCATGTCCGAGTTTTTGCCTCCTCGACCGCTGAAGCCGCACACCGCTTGGCCTGTCGGTACCTGTCCGCTGCCTCAGGAGTCCCATGAGCCAAAAGAACCCGATAGGACTCCTTCTTCAGCTTGACGGCATCCCTCACCGCCGGTGTCCACCAACGGGTTCTAGGATTACCGCCACGACAGGCACCAACTACCTTGCAGCCACAGCTCCAATCAGCCGCCTCGACAATAGAGGTGCGGAACATGGTCCACTCGGACTCAATGTCCAGCACCTCCCTCGTGACATGTTCAAAGTTCTTCCGGAGGTGGGAATTGAAACTCTCTCTGACAGGAGACTCTGCCAGACGTTCCCAGCAAACCCTCACAATGCGTTTGGGCCTGCCAGGTCTGTCCGGCATCCTCCCCCACCATCGCAGCCAACTCACCACCAGGTGGTGATCGGTAGAAAGCTCCGCCCCTCTCTTCACCCGAGTGTCCAAAACATGAGGCCTCAAATCCGATGACACAACTACAAAGTCGATCATAGAACTGCGGCCTAGGGTGTCCTGGTGCCAAGTGCACATATGGACACCCTTATGCTTGAACATGGTGTTCGTTATGGACAATCCGTGACGGGCACAAAAGTCCAATAACAAAACACCACTTGGGTTCAGATCCGGGCGGCCATTCTTCCCAATCACGCCTCTCCAGGTTTCACTGTCGTTGCCAATATGAGCGTTGAAGTCCCCCAGTAGAACGAGGGAATCACCCGGGGGAGCACTCTCAAGTACTCCCTCGAGTGAATCCAAAAAGGGTGGGTACTCTGAGCTGCTGTTTGGCGCGTAAGCGCAAACAACAGTCAGGACCCGTCCCCCCACCCGAAGGCGGAGGGAAGCTACCCTCTCGTCCACCGGGTTGAACTCCAACATGCAGGCTCTGAGCCGGGGGGCAACAAGAATTGCCACCCCAGCCCGTCGCCTCTCACTGCTGGCAACGCCAGAGTGGAAGAGAGTCCATCCCCTCTCGAGAGAACTGGTTCCAGAGCCCTTGCTGTGCGTCGAGGTGAGTCCGACTATATCCAACCGGAACTTCTCTACCTCGCGCACTAGCTCAGGCTCCTTTCCCCCCAGCGAGGTGACGTTCCACGTCCCAAGAGCTAGCTTCTGTAGCCGAGGATCGGACCGCCAAGTGCCCTGCCTTCGGCTACCGCCCAGCTCACATTGCACCCGACCTCTATGGCCCCTGCTATGGGTGGTGAGCCCATTGGAGGGGGGACCCACGTTGCCTCTTCGGGCTGTGCCCGGCCGGGCCCCATGGGGACAGGCCCGGCCACCAGGCGCTCGCCATCGTGCCCCAACTCCGGGCCTGGCTCCGGAGGGGGGCCCCGGTGACCCGCGTCCGGGCGAGGGAAATCTGAGTCTCGGTTCTTGCATTTCCATAGAAGTCTTGTCTTTGTAGTGCATTCAACTGAATATGGGTTTAAAAGGATTTGCAAATCATTGTATTCCGTTTATATTTACATCTAACACAATTTCCCAACTCATATGAAAACGGGGTTTGTATCAAATTTTGCAATTTATTGAATAAAGGTTTACAATTTGTAGGTATACATTCTACAAAATATATTTAACAATTTGTTATATGATTTGTAAAAGTTTGTATAAAATTCTACAATTTAAATACAATTTTTATATAAACTATACAAAATGTATTAACTTTTTTTGTGTGGAGTTTGCATGTTCTCCCCGTGACTGCGTGGGTTCCCTCCGGGTACTCCGGCTTCCTCCCACTTCCAAAAACATGCACCTGGGGATAGGTTGATTGGCAACACTAAATTGGCCCTAGTGTGTGAATGTGAGTGTGAATGTTGTCTGTCTATCTGTTGGCCCTGTGATGAGGTGGCGACTTGTCCAGGGTGTACCCCGCCTTCCGCCCGATTGTAGCTGAGATAGGCTCCAGCACCCCCCGCGACCCCGAAAGGGATAAGCGGTAGAAAATGGATGGATGGCTGTATGCATTCTAAAAATGTATAAAATTCTGCAATTTATTCAATCAAAGTTTACAATTTTTGTTTATATTCTACAAAATGTATTTAACAATTTTTTATGCATTCTAAAAGTTTGTATAGAATCAACTTAAACCAGGAGATGGCGAGAAAGACAATCACAATATATATGTTTTAACCTTTTGAGGATTATGAGGAGTTCTTAATGTAAACAAAATATAAACATCCCATCAGTCTTTATCCCAGCGAGAGCAGACATTGTACAGTACATGATTGTTTTATTTTGTTTGTATATCTTGTTTAGCACTTAGCAATACTGCTACATGATGCTCACTGTTTGACTAAAGCTGCATCTGTTTAGCACACAGCTTCTAAAACTTGTAGATCATCTGCCTTATATTCAGGCTCAAAAATAGAAGTTTCTGGATCATCATTTGTCTTGAAGTAGTTTTTGTTGTCTCTCATCAAGTCTGCCATGATTAGTAGTCTTGTTGTTGTTGAAGGGGAAAGTGGTCGTTGTGATGAATTAATTTACTAATTAATTTAAAATGATCAAAATATATAAACATTACATGTTATTATGAATGTTACTAGATATTACAGATATACTTGCAGTGTGTATATAAAACTATGATGGATGTTTTTGGATGTTTTTAGAGCGCTTTATAGGCGGAAAAGAGCGACTCTCATTAGCTCCATTGTTAACTGACTTTTGCTATTGTTTATTTACTATTTAGAATGCACAAACAATTATAGACAAAGCAGGAAGTTATCTTCATTGGTGTGAAAAACAAATATTGTTATAATTTGCATCATAAATCAAATATTCCCAAGTATTTTTGGACTTGTATTTAAGACCATGGCGCAGGTTAGAAATGAAAGAGTGGAGGCTTTGTGCGCACTAATCAACGGCTCTCAGGAGATTTCTGCTGATTAAATTCCAGTCGTGTCTAAAGAAATTTATTTTTTCTTATCTTTCAAGAACAAACACACCTGAGAAGCCCAAGTTGAATAAAACCTGTTTCTGTGTCCGGGCTTTGATGTCCTGACGCTGACCTATCAAGGCCTGCGATGTTGACGGACGGGAGTAAAGTGGGCGTGGCCTGTGTTTGGTGCAGGCGTGCACTGAGCGAGACTAAGCACCTGTCAGAGGAGCTTTAAAGTGGGAGGTCCTCTCGCCAGGCAGGTAGGTGCCCCCATCGCTAGCAACCTAGCGTTTCCTTCAACACCAACACTTCCTTTTCTCACCTCAGCAGCTCTCATGCACTAATTCAAGTAGCAGGAGAATTTAAAAACAAGTTGCCTCTATATTGAAGCTATTATCATATATGTCTGATGTATGACACCTAAAGCTTGTGAATAAATAGACATAATCAAAATAGTATCAATCTCACAGAGATTCCTGAGCCATTTTGAGAGATAATGAGGAACCCATTCACATGATTCGTGACGCAGAGGAGGAACCACAGATCCCTTCCCCCTCAACAACAATGCCAGACTTTGTGAGAGCCAACAACGATTACTTTGGGAACAATTATGATCCAAAAATGTATATTTTTGAGCCTGAACACAAAGAGGATGAACAATAAGCTACAGCATCAGCCGCATTGCTAGGTGCTAAACATACAAACTAACCATAATAAAAGTTGCTGTAATATTTCCACTCTCGCTGGGATGTCGACCGACGGGGCGCTCACATAATTCCGTTTAGATCAGTGGTTCTTAACCTGGGTTCGATCGAACCCTAGGGGTTCGGTGAGTTGGCCTCAGGGGTTCGGTGGAGGTCAAGACACACCCGACTCATCGTGTAAATAAAAACTTCTCCCTATCGGCGTATTATGGATACTCCCGAACAATGTTCCCTCTAATTTTCCATCTGATTTGCAGGTGTGTAATTTGTTGTGAGTTCATGCACTGTGTTGGTTTTGTTCTTTGAACAAGGTGATGTTCATGCACGGTTCATTTTGTGCACCAGTAAAAAAACATATACCGTATTTTCCACACTGTAAGGCGCACCGGATTATGAGGCGCACCTTCAATGAATGGCATATTTCAAAACGTTGTTCATATATAAGGCGCACCTATGCATCCATTAAGATGGAGCTGCGCTAAAGGGAATGCCAACAAAACAGTCAGATAGGTCAGTCAAACTTTATTAATAGATTACAAACCAGCGTTCTAAAAACTCTGTTCACTCCCAAAATGAATACCGTATTTTCCGCACTATAAGGCGCACCTAAAAACCACAAATTTTCTCAAAAGCTAACAGTGCGCCTTATAACCCGGTGCGCTTTATTACGATTCATTTTCATAAAGTTTCGATCTCGCAACTTCGGTAAACAGCCGCCATCTTTTTTCCCGGTAGAACAGGAAGCGCTTCTTCTTCTACGCAAGCAACCGCCAAGTTAAGCACCCGCCCCCATAGAACAGGAAGCGCTTCTTCTTCTACTGTAAGCTACCGCCCGCCCCCGGAAGAAGAAGAAAAAACGCGCGGATATCACCGTACGTTTCATTTCCTGTTTACATCTGTAAAGACCACAAAATGGCTCCTACTAAGCGATCCGGTTCATAAAAAGACGCAATCTCTCCATCCGCACACGGATTACTACCGTATTTCACAGCAACTGATATTCCTGTGAACCGCACTGTGGAACGGGAGCACGTACGGTGAATATTCGCACCACAGGGAATGAGAAGTCATCCTTCACTGTGGTTCTAGCTTGCCATGCTAACTTCCACCCATGGTGATATTCAAAAGGAAGACCTTGCCAAAAGAGACCTTTCCAGCCGGCGTCATCATAAAAGCTAACTCGAAGGGATGGATGGATGAAGAAAAGATGAGCGAGTGGTTAAGGGAAGTTTACGCGAAGAGGCCGGGTGGCTTTTTTCACACAGCTCCGAAGGCGAACACACCTTCACTAAGACGGGCAGACAGCGCCGGACGACATACGCCAACATTTGCCAGTGGATCGTAAATGCCTGGGCAGATATTTCGGTCACAACTGTGGTCCGAGCTTTCCGGAAGGCAGGATTCACAGAACAACAGCGACACTGACTCCCGATGACTTCGACGAGACGGAACCGGCCATTTTGGATACCACGCTTGCGCAACTTTTCAATTCGGACACCGAAGACGAAGAATTCGAAGGATTTACGAATGAAGAATAACTTCAGAAGGTGAGCGCTATGTTTATTTTGTGTGTTGTGACATTAACGTTCGAGCAACATTATGTTACTATTGCTCTACACCATTTTGAATTTTACTATGTTTGTGATTGCACATTTGCGTACATTTTGGGACAGAGTTGTTAGAACGCTGGTTTTCAATATATTATTAAAGTTTGACTGAACTATCTGACTGTTTTTTTGACATTCACTTTAGCGCAGCGTTTTTTTGACATTCACTTTAGCGCAGCGTAGGCGCGGCTTATAGTCCGGGGCGGCTTATTGGTGGACAAAATTATGAAATATGTAATTCATAGAAGGTGCGGCTAATAATCCGGTGCGCCTTATAGTGCGGAAAATACGGTAAACAGCTGATTTACTCGTGTTACGGTAAATCAATCACAATATAGTAACACTCGAAATAGTGCAGAGCAATAACAATATATCAATAACTCAACGTTGCTCAAACGTTAATGTCACACAACACAACACACAAAATAAACATGTAAAGTTCACTTTATGAAGTTATTCCTCATCCACGAATCCCTCGAATTCTTCTTCTTCAGTGTCCGAATTAAACAGTTGAGCGAATACGGCATCCAAAATGGCCGGCTCCGTCTAGTCGAAGTCGTCATTAATGGAGTCAGTGTCGCTGCTGTTGCCCAGCAGTTCAGTGACAATTCCTGCCTTCTTGAAAGCTCGGACCACAGTTGAGACTGAATCAGCCCAGGCATTTACGATCCACTGGCAGATAGTGGCGTATGTCGTCCGGCGCCGTCTACCTGTCTTGGTGAACGTGTGTTCGCCTTCTGTCATCCACTGTTCCCATGCAGTTAGCAGTGCAGCTTCGAATGCCCTGTTGACACCAATATCCAGCGGCTGGAGTTCTTTTGTCAATCCACCCGGAATAACGGCGAGTATTGAATTAAGCGTGTAAGCGTGTCTCTTAATGTGATGTTATGAGCTAGGGAATACAACAACTACAAACCCCGTTTCCATATGAGTTGGGAAATTGTCTTAGATGTAAATATAAAGGGAATACAATGATTTGCAAATAATTTTCAACCCATATTCAGTTGAATATGCTACAAAGACAACATATTTGATGTTCAAACTCATAAACATTTTTTTTTTTTGCAAATAATCATTAACTTTAGAATTTGATGCCAGCAACACGTGACAAAGAAGTTGGGAAAGGTGGCAATAAATACTGATAAAGTTGAGGAATGCTCATCAAACACTTATTTGGAACATCTCACAGATGAACAGGCAAATTGGGAACAGGTGGGTGCCATGATTGGGTATGAAAGTAGATTCCATGAAATGCTCAGTCATTCACAAACAAGGATGGGGCGAGGGTCACCACTTTGTCAACAAATGCGTGAGCAAATTGTTGAACAGTTTAAGAAAAACCTTTCTCAACCAGCTATTGCAAGGAATTTAGGGATTTCACCATCTACAGTCCGTAATATCATCAAAAGGTTCAGAGAATCTGGAGAAATCACTGCACGAAAGCAGCTAAGCCTGTGACCTTCGATCCCTCAGGCTGTACTGCATCAACAAGCGACATCAGTGTGTAAAGGATATCACCACATGGGCTCAGGAACACTTCAGAAACCCACTGTCAGTAACTACAGTTGGTCGCTACATCTGTAAGTGCAAGTTAAAACTCTCCTATGCAAGGCGAAAACCGTTTATCAACAACACCCAGAAACGCCGTCGGCTTCGCTGGGCCTGAGCTTATCTAAGATGGACTGATACAAAGTGGAAAAGTTTTCTGTGGTCTGACGAGTCCACATTTCAAATTGTTTTTGGAAACTGTGGATGTCGTGTCCTCCGGACCAAAGAGGAAAAGAACCATCCGGATTGTTATAGGCGCAAAGTTGAAAAGCCAGTATCTGTGATGGTATGGGGGTGTATTAGTGCCCAAGACATGGGTAACTTACACATCTGTGAAGGCGCCATTAATGCTGAAAGGTACATACAGGTTTTGTGTGGCGCATTATGAAGCCTAAAATACCACAACGGAGACCCCCGGACTGTTGAACAACTTAAGCTGTACATCAAGCAAGAATGAGAAAGAATTCCACCTGAGAAGCTTAAAAAATGTGTCTCCTCAGTTCCCAAACGTTTACTGAGTGTTGTTAAAAGGAAAGACCATGTAACACAGTGGTGAACATGCCCTTTCCCAACTACTTTGGCACGTGTTGCAGCCATGAAATTCTAAGTTAATTATTATTTGCAAAAAAAAAAATAAGTTTATGAGTTTGAACATCAAATATCTTGTCTTTGTAGTGCATTCAACTGAATATGAGTTGAAAAGGATTTGCAAATATTTGTATTCCGTTTATATTTACATCCAACACAATTTCCCAACTCATATGGAATTGGGGTTTGTACACTACCCAGCATGCAACGGGAGTGACGAGCATGCGCGGTAGCCCTGAGAAGCATTGTTGTATTCGCCATGGCGGCAGTTAGAATGTGGTTATGAGCACGCTGTGAGTAAACGTTGAGAACTCAGCCAACACGCCTCGTCTGCATTATTTATAATTAGACAGACAACACACTTAATAGGAGCCATTTTGGGGTCTTTACATACAACACACAAATGGAAATGAAACGTCATATATCCCAGCATGCACCACGCGCTTCTTCTTCTTCTACGGGGGCAGCTGCTTTTTGATTGATTGATTGAGACTTTTATTAGTAGGTTACACAGTGAAGTACATATTCTGTACAATTGACCACTAAATGGTAACACCCGAATAAGTTTTTCAACTTGTTTAAGTCGGGGTCCACTTAAATTGATTCATGATACAGATATATACTATCATATATACTATCATCATAATACAGTCATCACACAAGATAACATCAGGGTGTATACATTGAATTATTTACAATCCGGGGTGTGATCAGAAGGCATAAGAAAAGTATCTACATTTGATTGTTTACCGTATTTTCCGCACTATAAGGCGGACCTAAAAACCACACATTTTCTCAAAAGCTGACAGTGCGCCTTATAACCCGGTGCGCTTTATTACGATTCATTTTCATAAAGTTTCGATCTCGCAACTTCGGTAAACAGCCGCCATCTTTTTTCCCGGTAGAACAGGAAGCGCTTCTTCTTCTACGCAAGCAACCGCCAAGGAAAGCACCCGCCCCCATAGAACAGGAAGCGCTTCTTCTTCTACTGTAAGCAACCACCCGCCCCCGGAAGAAGAAGAAAAAACGCGCGGATATCACCGTACGTTTCATTTCCTGTTTACATCTGTAAAGACCACAAAATGGCTCCTACTAAGCGACAAGGATCCGGTTCATAAAAAGACGCAATCTCTCCATCCGCACACGGATTACTACCGTATTTCACAGCAACTGATATTCCTGTGAACCGCACTGTGGAACGGGAGCACGTACGGTGAATATTCGCACCACAGGGAATGAGAAGTCATCCTTCACTGTGGTTCTAGCTTGCCATGCTAACTTCCACCCATGGTGATATTCAAAAGGAAGACCTTGCCAAAAGAGACCTTTCCAGCCGGCGTCATCATAAAAGCTAACTCGAAGGGATGGATGGATGAAGAAAAGATGAGCGAGTGGTTGAGGGAAGTTTACGCGAAGAGGCCGGGTGGCTTTTTTCACACAGCTCCGAAGGCGAACACACCTTCACTAAGACGGGCAGACAGCGCCGGACGACATACGCCAACATTTGCCAGTGGATCGTAAATGCCTGGGCAGATATTTCGGTCACAACTGTGGTCCGAGCTTTCCGGAAGGCAGGATTCACAGAACAACAGCGACACTGACTCCGATGACTTCGACGAGACGGAACCGGCCATTTTGGATACCACGCTTGCGCAACTTTTCAATTCGGACACCGAAGACGAAGAATTCAAAGGATTTACGAATGAAGAATAACTTCAGAAGGTGAGCGCTATGTTTATTTTGTGTGTTGTGACATTAACGTTCGAGCAACATTATGTTGCTATTGCTCTACACCATTTTGAATTTTACTATGTTTGTGATTGCACATTTGCGTACATTTTGGGACAGAGTTGTTAGAACGCTGGTTTTCAATATATTATTAAAGTTTGACTGAACTATCTGACTGTTTTTTTGACATTCCCTTTAGCGCAGCGTAGGCGCGGCTTATAATCCGGGGCGGCTTATTGGTGGACAAAGTTATGAAATATGTAATTCATTGAAGGTGCGGCTAATAATCCGGTGCGCCTTATAGTGCGGAAAATACGGTACATTTGATTATTAACAATCCGGGGAGGGTGTTAGTTTAGGGTTGAAGTTGCCTGGAGGTGTACTTTTATTGCGGTTTTGATGGAGGATAGAGATGCCCTTTCTTTTATCCCTGTTGGGAGCGCATTCCACATTGATGTGGCATAGAAAGAGAATGAGTTAAGACCTTTGTTAGATCGGAATCTGGGTTACTTCTTCTTCTGCTTACCGTAGAAGAAGAAGCGCTTCTTCTTCTACGGGGAAAAAAGATAGCGGCTGTTTACCGTAGTTGCGAGACCTAAACTTTATGAAAATGAAGTTTGTTGTGGCTCAATATTTGTCCATATATAAGGCACACCGGATTATAAGGCGCACTGTCAGCATTTGACAAAATTGGAGGTTGTTAGGTGCGCCTTATAGTGCGGAAAATACGGTAACTTTGTCTTGAATTTGAATTTTTTTTTAAATTATTTTTTACTAAAGAAGGGTTCGGTGAATGCGCATATGAAACTGGTGGGGTTCGGTACCTCCAACAAGGTTAAGAACCACTGGTTTAGATGAGGAATCAATCACAATCCTCATGAAGAGTTAAAAAAGTAGATGCAACAAGCATCTTTTTGTCTTTTTGGCCATCTCGGGGGACGTGAAAGTGGACCAGCCTGTGGGTCCATGGCCACATTTGTCTACTACCAGGTGAGAGATGCATGAATTATAATCAAGAATGTACTTTTAGCAAGTTTGAGACCAAGCAGAAGCAGCCGCCGTCTTATAGTGTGTCAGCAATAGCAGTGAAAGCTAGCATTAGCTCACTGCTATCGTCTGCGTTAGCGCTTATAATAACAACATCAGTCTTATTTGGTTAATTTTCAGGTCACGACATGTAAATGGAGTATTGTTGGCGCTTTCTGGATGTTTTTAGAGAGTATAATGAGCGCATGCTATTTATTTACCATTTAGAATGCATAAACAATAAAAGCATCTGTGTTTTTGTCCTACATAAGGACTGTGAATGATAAACAGCACATTTCCAGTATGACTGATCTAATAATATGGTCAGAGTGCAGAAGTGTTAATACAGTGACGTAGAATCTACGGAAATTACCGAAGGTCTTTGGAGAGAAATATACAAAATGGCTGAATTTGTGGCATTTTGTGATGTTTAGACGGTATTTTTTTTTTTACATACTTTGACGATTGCAAATACAATTGGATATGTTTTAATGAAACACAATTAAGTATATAAAGTCAACTTGCAGCTGGGATAGGCTCCAGCACCCCCTGCTACCCCAACAGGAACAAGTGGTAGAAAATGGATGGATGGATTGATGTTTTTACACTCTTCTGCTACTTTAAAAGGGGAATCTATTAGACACATAGGACTACAAAAAAAATAGTAGAACAAAATAATTTAAAAAAGATTAAAAAAGGGGTCACCAAAAGTGACTATACAAAACTGACTTTTTAAATAATGTTCTAAGTTTCCACCAAGTCAATGTATACCAGGGCCATTTAGATATGTATATATCATGCTCACTTCACCACCCTTTTGCACAAATTACATATTTAAATAAACGTGTTTATATTTTTTAGTTCATCCTTAATATTTCTTGTTCTTACAGTAGTTTCGCTGCATACTAGGGCTGGGCGATATGGCCTTTTTTTAATATCTCGATATTTTTAAGCCATGTCACGATACACGATATACAGTATATCGCGATATTTTGCTTTAGCCTTGAATGAACACATGATGCATATAATAATCACAGCAGTATGATGATTCTATGTGTCTACATTAAAACATTCTTCTTCATACTGCATTAATATATGCTCATTTTAAACTTTCATGCAGAGAGGGAAATCACAACTAAGTCAATTTACCAAAACTGTATTTATTAAACAGTTATTAAGCAGTGGCACAAACATTCATGTCATTTCAAAACAGAAAGTGCAAGATTGTCTGAGACATTTTAAAACAAGCTATTAGTGCACTTTTGTGCATGATGTCACTAAGATGACAAATCAAAACAACACTAAATTAAAGTGCACTTTTTGTACAGAACGCCACTACAATAGTTTAAAACAAATAAAGTGCACTTTTGTGCATGATGTCACACAAAATATTTCAATAACTGTCAAATAAAAATGAGCTGCATAACAGGAAATCAAATTGTGTACGTCCTTCGCTATGTGGTAGGTTCCGGCGGACGTTATCTCCTTATGTCGTGGATTATTTTTTTCATACGGTGTTGATGTGGTAATGGTTGCCTCTGCATTTTGTTGGTGTGGCACCGAACGGAGATGTTGACATGCTGAGTAAGCACTCTTCATTCCCTAGCGGGTGACTTTTCAAATGACGCTACATATTAGCAGTAATGCTACTTTTTGAAGCAACGCTTTTGCCCCACACTAGACAAATTACGTTTGTCTGTTCGACGTATTCCCACTTGAAGCCAAACCACCGGCAGACAATGGACCCCGTGCTGTTTTTCTTGGGAATTAATTCTTCCTTCATTTGTTACCAGATTTGC
This sequence comes from Nerophis lumbriciformis, assembly GCF_033978685.3. Taxonomy (NCBI): domain Eukaryota; kingdom Metazoa; phylum Chordata; class Actinopteri; order Syngnathiformes; family Syngnathidae; genus Nerophis; species Nerophis lumbriciformis. The sequence goes on along the minus strand of NC_084570.2, from coordinate 38,177,578 downwards.
ACCTTCTTTCTCTCGTATTACCACTTGCACCACAGCTAACGTTACCCATGCTGCTACCTCTCTGCTCCGCAAGGGCATATGCGTATGTGACGTATGTAAGAAGGTGCGCTTGTTTAAATCTCTGTGAGAAGGAGAGACTAGAAAGAGTGAGAAGAGCCTGTAGTGTAATGCCAGCAGCAAAAAGCAACTGCGTGAGAACGTATACTCCAATATCACGATATAGTCATTTTCTATATCGCACAGAGACAAACCCGCGATATATCGATATATCGCCCAGCCCTACTGCATACCATGTACTACCATGACTAATGCATACAGTAGTTTCGCTGCATACCATGTACTACCATGACTAATGCATACAGTAGTTTTACTGCATACCATGTACTACCATGACTAATGCATACAGTAGTTTTACTGCATATCATGTCCTACCATGCAGTTTTACTGCATATCATGTCCTACCATGACTAATGCATATAGTAGTTTTACTGCATACCATGTACTATCATGACTAATACATGCAGTAGTTTTACTGCAATAGACCAAATACAATTTAGATTGAACAAAAGTACACCATCTCTAGTACCACACATACAAATGCAGCTAGTGCCATCTTATGGAGCCAGTAATAAAATAGATCAGGAGGTTGCCTACAGCCACAGCCGTTAATGCCATGAATTAACTGGAGTTTAGTACACCACATTTTATGATTATACATATGATTTAGACATTGGTTGTTTTTATAGGTCAGGGGTGTCCAAACTTGTTCCACTGCAAAATGACAGCATGTGAGTGCCATCTTGATATTTTTCAGTTTCAAAAACAATACAAAAATGTCAATTGTAGGGCTTCCCTCCGTTTTGGTTAACGTTAAAGGTCCCGGTGACCCAAAAAGGGTCTCGGTCAATAAAGAGTTAAACATTTGTCATTTATCAAATATTTTCACTTTCAGCGCTTAAATATCTATAGATCAACTTCAGATCTATTCTTTGACATAAAATATATATATATATATATATATAGATCAACTTCAGCTCTATTCTTTGACATAAAATATATACATATACATATATATATATATATATATATACACAGGTAAAAGCCAGTAAATTAGAATATTTTGAAAAACTTGATTTATTTCAGTAATTGCATTCAAAAGGTGTAACTTGTACATTATATTTATTCATTGCACACAGACTGATGCATTCAAATGTTTATTTCATTTAATTTTGATGATTTGAAGTGGCAACAAATGAAAATCCAAAATTCCGTGTGTCACAAAATTAGAATATTACTTAAGGCTAATACAAAAAAGGGATTTTTAGAAATGTTGGCCAACTGAAAAGTATGAAAATGAAAAATATGAGCATGTACAATACTCAATACTTGGTTGGAGCTCCTTTTGCCTCAATTACTGCGTTAATGCGGCGTGGCATGGAGTCGATGAGTTTCTGGCACTGCTCAGGTGTTATGAGAGCCCAGGTTGCTCTGATAGTGGCCTTCAACTCTTCTGCGTTTTTGGGTCTGGCATTCTGCATCTTCCTTTTCACAATACCCCACAGATTTTCTATGGGGCTAAGGTCAGGGGAGTTGGCGGGCCAATTTAGAACAGAAATACCATGGTCTGTAAACCAGGCACGGGTAGATTTTGCGCTGTGTGCAGGCGCCAAGTCCTGTTGGAACTTGAAATCTCCATCTCCATAGAGCAGGTCAGCAGCAGGAAGCATGAAGTGCTCTAAAACTTGCTGGTAGACGGCTGCGTTGACCCTGGATCTCAGGAAACAGAGTGGACCAACACCAGCAGATAACATGGCACCCCAAACCATCACTGATGGTGGAAACTTTACACTAGACTTCAGGCAACGTGGATCCTGTGCCTCTCCTGTCTTCCTCCAGACTCTGGGACCTCGATTTCCAAAGGAAATGCAAAATTTGCATGGTTGGGTGATGGTTTGGGGTGCCATGTCATCTGCTGGTGTCGGTCCACTCTGTTTCCTGAGATCCAGGGTCAACGCAGCCGTCTACCAGCAAGTTTTAGAGCACTTCATGCTTCCTGCTGCTGACCTGCTCTATGGAGATGGAGATTTCAAGTTCCAACAGGACTTGGCGCCTGCACACAGCGCAAAATCTACCCGAGCCTGGTTTACGGACCATGGTATTTCTGTTCTAAATTGGCCCGCCAACTCCCCTGACCTTAGCCCCATAGAAAATCTGTGGGGTATTGTGAAAAGGAAGATGCAGAATGCCAGACCCAAAAACGCAGAAGAGTTGAAGGCCACTATCAGAGCAACCTGGGCTCTCATAACACCTGAGCAGTGCCAGAAACTCATCGACTCCATGCCACGCCGCATTAACGCAGTAATTGAGGCAAAAGGAGCTCCAACCAAGTATTGAGTATTGTACATGCTCATATTTTTCATTTTCATACTTTTCAGTTGGCCAACATTTCTAAAAATCCCTTTTTTGTATTAGCCTTAAGTAATATTCTAATTTTGTGACACACGGAATTTTGGATTTTCATTTGTTGCCACTTCAAATCATCAAAATTAAATGAAATAAACATTTGAATGCATCAGTCTGTGTGCAATGAATAAATATAATGTACAAGTTACACCTTTTGAATGCAATTACTGAAATAAATCAATTTTTTCAAAATATTCTAATTTACTGGCTTTTACCTGTATATATATATATATATATATATATATATATATATATATATATATATATATATATATATATATATATATATATATATATATGTATATATATTTATATATATATATATATATTTATATATATATATATATTTATATATATATATATATATATATATATATATATATATATATATATATATATATATATATATATATATATATATATATATATATTTTATAGATCAACTTCAGATCTATTCAATATATATATATATATATATATATTTTTTATGTCAAAGAATAGATCTGAAGTTGATCTATAGATATTTAAGCGCTGAAAGTGAAAATATTTGATAAATGACAAATGTTTAACTCTTTCTTTAACTCTGACCGAGACCCTTTTTGGGTTACCGGGACCTTTAACGTTAACCATATATATATATATATAAAATTTATATTTAATTTAAATTTTTTGGTCAAAACTCTCTTTTTTAATAGCATAAAACACAAAATATGCAATATTTACCTCCCAAAAAAATGTCAAAGTGGAATATTAAAGTGATGTAAGTGGATCCTTTAAATATTTCATAACAAAATTGCTTTTGGTTTATTTTTACATTTTTTTGGAACAAAAACAAAAACAAAAATCATACTAAAGGTCTCAGAAATCCCAATGGCCCTCACTCATAAAAGTGTTAAAAGTAAGTCATAAATTAATATTTAGTATTTGTACTTTCAGCGCTTGAATAATCAACTTTAGATCTTTCTGTCGATTATAACTTTTGTATTATTTTTTTTTTAAATGGCAGTTTAAAAAAAAGGTCCCAGGGCCCATTAAAGTGTTTGAAAATAAGTATTTTTTAAATTTAAATGCTTAAATATCGAAAGACCAACTTTAGATCTATTCTTTGAATTAAAGTTTTGTAGGTTTTTTTTATGATTTATTGTTGTTGTTTTCTGTCAAAAATCCCCATTTTAAGAGGAAAAATACAAAGTGTGCAATATTTTGCCCAGAAATGTTCTAAGTGGAATATTTGATGTGAAACTTGAATACGTCAATAATTTATAACAACATTGATTTTAATTCATAATTATTTTTTGAAAAATGACGGTTAAAAAAAAAATCCAACTAAAATTATTGGGGATCCAAAAGGGTCCCACTCTTAAAAGTGTTAAGAATAATTCATATATTTATATACATATGTTTTATTTACTTTCAACACTTAAGTCTCTAGATCAATTTCAGATCTACCAGTCAATTATACGTTTTTAATATTTTTTGAGCAATGAGAGTTTAAAAAAAAAATTCAGACTAAAGGTCCCCGGGGACCAAAATGGGTCTCAATTATTAAAGTGTTAAAAATAAGTCATGTATTATTATTTTTTCCACTTTCAATGTTTACATAGCTACAGATGAACTTCAGATCTATTCTTTGACAATAAGTTAAAATTGTTTTCATGATTTAACATTTTGTTGTCAAAACTCACCTTTTTTAATATAAAAAACATAAATATAAAAATAATTTTCCCCAAAAAATGTTCAAAGTGGAATATTTGACGTAAAGTAGTTGGAGCCCTACATAGGTCAATAATATAATATTTAATTGATTCTGTTTTTGTTTTTTTATTCAATATCGCAACATTTTCTCATTACCATGCACCTAATTGTGATTTTACTCCACTTTTTAATGTGTTTTTTGTAAAATAATTTTTCAAACGTTGGACGCCCCTGATCTAGATGACAGGAATGAAAGGATGCATTTGGGGGGACAGAAGCAGCCAGACCATGGAACAAAGGGAGTGGTCTTACCTGGACGGGTGTTGTTGACACCAAGGGAAGCGGCACATGAAAGAAAGAAGAGCACATTAGACGACTCATTAACCACTAACATGTCCATCAAACGTTTGGCCTCCAGACATTCAGGAAACTCAATCATGTAAAAAAAAAAAAAAAAAAACATCTAAAGAAGTACTTTTATGTTGCAAGAAAGAAGTTAGGTAAACTTTTATAAAGAAAGGCCACACACTGAAAAAACAAAGAAGGCAGAAAGTTACTTTAATTATTAAATTTAGCAGACAGGCTTAAACTAACCTGTGATATGTCAAGAAGTTATACAAAAAAATACATGTAAATAATAAAAGGTCATCATTATTAGTATTACATCACCATTTCAACTTTGATTAAAACTCTTTTCTTGCTTTTTATTTTTTGGTTTATTTTTTTAATAGCTGCAGGCTAACCTTTGAACCCCCCAATATACACAGTGTTTTTTAAACAATATAATTTTTTAAAACATGATGTGTAACTTTGATCACAATAAAATATATAATGACATTATTAATAAGTAAAACTAAACAATAACTTTTGCTAAATACCTTCCTTAAAGAATTAAATAATTGTATAGTGTCCTATTCTTTTTTAAAGAAGTAAAAATAGAATTAAAATATTATTAATAATAACAATATAATGTGTACATTTAAATTATTATTATTTATTACATATTATTATAAATATATATATATATTTTAATTGACCATGAAATAATCCTAATAATAACTAAATATTTTAGTAGGGTATTAAGATTTCTACATCATATTTAATAATTTAATTGTATTATAATACATGTTTAGTTGTATGATTGATTAATTTATTACACATTTAAGTAAATGTGTTTTTTTTAGGTGACCATGAAAATATCATATTGTTCATGAAATAACAGGTAAATCTATTACTAGGATTTGTACATTATATTTGTTTTTTTTAAATATGGGTCATAAATAAATATTAAATAATTTGTACATTATATTTATGAATTTAATTGTATAATAATCAAAGTTTAATTGCATAATTGATTAATTCATTACACATTTAAATGTATGTTTTTTTATTAAAGTATAGGTCATATATAAATATTAAATAATTTGCACATTATATTTGACAATTTAATTGTAGAAAAATCAAAGTTTAATTGTATAATTTATTAATTCGTTACATATTTAAATACATTGTTTGTTTTTTTAAATATAGGTCATAAATAGGGACGGCGTGGCGCAGTGGGAGAGTGGCCGTGCGCGACCCGAGGGTCCCTGGTTCAATCCCCACCTAGTACCAACCTCGTCATGTCCGTTGTGTCCTGAGCAAGACACTTCACCCTTGCTCCTGATGGGTGCTGGTTAGCGCCTTGCATGGCAGCTCCCTCCATCAGTGTGTGAATGTGTGTGTGAATGGGTAAATGTGGAAGTAGTGTCAAAGCGCTT
>NC_084570.2:38161660-38166660 GCF_033978685.3 Nerophis lumbriciformis | reverse complement strand
ATCACTGCACGTAAGCGGCATGGCCGAAAACCAACATTGAATGACCGTGACCTTCGATCCCTCAGACGGCACTGCATCAACAAGCGACATCAGTGTGTAAAGGATTTCACTACATGGGCTCAGGAACACTTTAGAAAACCACTGTCACTAAATACAGTTGGTCGCTACATCTGTAAGTGCAAGTTAAAGCTCTACTATGCAAAGCGAAAGCCATTTAACAACAACATCCAGAAACGCCGCCGACTTCTCTGGGCCCGAGATCATCTCGCCACACCTAGTGTGTGTGTGACAATCATTGGTACTTTAACTTTTTTTAACTTTTTATCTAAGATGAACTGATGCAAAGTGGAAAAGTGTTCTGTGGTCTGATGAGTCCACATTTCAAATTGTTTTTGGAAATATTCGACATTGTGTCATGCAGACCAAAGGCGAAGCGAACCATCCAGACTGTTATTGACACAAAGTTCAAAAGCCAGCATCTGTGATGGTATGGTGGTGCATTAGTGCCCAAGGCATGGGTAACTTACACATCTGTGAAGGCACCATTAATGCTGAAAGGCGTATTTTCCGCACTATAAGGCGCACCTAAAAACCACAAATTTTCTCAAATGCTGACAGTGCGCCTTATAACCCGGTGCGCTTTATTACGATTCATTTTCATAAAGTTTCGATCTCGCAACTTCGGTAAACAGCCGCCATCTTTTTTCCCGGTAGAACAGGAAGCGCTTCTTCTTCTACGCAAGCAACCGCCAAGGAAAGCACCCGCCCCCATAGAACAGGAAGCGCTTCTTCTTCTACTGTAAGCAACCACCCGCCCCCGGAAGAAGAAGAAAAAACGCGCGGATATCACCGTACGTTTCATTTCCTGTTTACATCTGTAAAGACCACAAAATGGCTCCTACTAAGCGACAAGGATCCGGTTCATAAAAAGACGCAATCTCTCCATCCGCACACGGATTACTACCGTATTTCACAGCAACTGATATTCCTGTGAACCGCACTGTGGAACGGGAGCACGTACGGTGAATATTCGCACCACAGGGAATGAGAAGTCATCCTTCACTGTGGTTCTAGCTTGCCATGCTAACTTCCACCCATGGTGATATTCAAAAGGAAGACCTTGCCAAAAGAGACCTTTCCAGCCGGCGTCATCATAAAAGCTAACTCGAAGGGATGGATGGATGAAGAAAAGATGAGCGAGTGGTTAAGGGAAGTTTACGCGAAGAGGCCGGGTGGCTTTTTTCACACAGCTCCGAAGGCGAACACACCTTCACTAAGACGGGCAGACAGCGCCGGACGACATACGCCAACATTTGCCAGTGGATCGTAAATGCCTGGGCAGATATTTCGGTCACAACTGTGGTCCGAGCTTTCCGGAAGGCAGGATTCACAGAACAACAGCGACACTGACTCCGATGACTTCGACGAGACGGAACCGGCCATTTTGGATACCACGCTTGCGCAACTTTTCAATTCGGACACCGAAGACGAAGAATTCGAAGGATTTACGAATGAAGAATAACTTCAGAAGGTGAGCGCTATGTTTATTTTGTGTGTTGTGACATTAACGTTCGAGCAACATTATGTTGCTATTGCTCTACACCATTTTGAATTTTACTATGTTTGTGATTGCACATTTGCGTACATTTTGGGACAGAGTTGTTAGAACGCTGGTTTTCAATATATTATTAAAGTTTGACTGAACTATCTGACTGTTTTTTTGACATTCCCTTTAGCGCAGCGTAGGCGCGGCTTATAATCCGGGGCGGTTTATTGGTGGACAAAGTTATGAAATATGTAATTCATTGAAGGTGCGGCTAATAATCCGGTGCGCCTTATAGTGCGGAAAATACGGTACATACAGGTTTTGGAACAACATAAGCTGCCATCTAAGCGCCGTCTTTTTCATGGACGCCCCTGCTTATTTCAGCAAGCCACATTCAGCACGTGTTACAACAGCATGGCTTCGTAAAAAAAGAGTGTGGGTACTTTCCTGGCTCTCCTGCAGTCCAGACCTGTCTCCCATCAAAAATGTGTGGCGCATTATGAAGCGTAAAATACGACAGCGGAGATTTCGGACTGTTGAACGACTGAAGCTCTACATAAAACAAGAATGGGAAATAATTCCACTTTCAAAGCTTCAACAATTAGTTTCTTCAGTTCCCAATCGTTTATTGAGTGTTGTTAAAAGAAAAGGTGCTGTAACACAGTGGTGAACATGCCCTTTCCCAACTACTTTGGCACATGTTGCAGCCATGAAATTCTAAGTTAATTATTATTTGCAAAAAAAAAAAAAAGTTCATGAGTTTGAACATCAAATATCTTGTCTTTGTAGTGCATTCAATTGAATATGGGTTGAAAAGGATTTGCAAATCATTGTATTCCGTTTATATTTACATCTAACACAATTCCCCAACTCATATGGAAACGGGGTTTGTATTTTAGTTACTTTGAAATTACAACCCCCTGGCGCTGTTTTGTACTGGTTTTGTACTTTGATTATTATTTCTCAACTGTTTGTAAATGTTGAAATTTATAAATAAAGGTTTATAAAATTAAAAAAAGTATAAAAGAAATAAAAACAACTTGAGCTCAAAATTAAAGCATTGCAGTCACTATATATATATATATATATTTACACATTGTATAAACAATACCAAAGTATTATCATGTAATTATGTAAAGAATACTAACAATTGACTTCAGGACAACAGCAAATATTAGCTACTGCGAGTATAAAAGCATGTAAAAAAAAAAAATTATAATAAAAAACCTAAACGTCAGCTTTAGTTTGAGGGCACTAAAGGTAATCAAGTTGGCGAGCAATCTTCATTACCGTGAAAGCACTTTGGCTTTATTGAGATTCCGAGAGACGAGGCCAGCGCTCACAAAAAGGATTTATTGATCGCACTTAATGCAATAAGCAGGAAGGCGAGCATTTCATCACGCAGAAGCTGCCGGTGAGCGTCCGTGACACCACTTTTGGAGGAGAAGGTAGGACGGCGGCAAACGCTGACGCAGTCGCTAAAAAAAGGACTTGATACTGATAGAGAGAGCAAATGTTTACAGAACCAAAACATAACTGAGGTGCATTGCAGCAAAAATGTGTGTCAGGAGCCTCCTGGCCACTAGTTGGCGTAGTGAGCGTCACAGTGAACCCCGTTAGAGCTTCCAGTCTCAATCGCCAGCAGTAGCTTACACCTTGCATTAGCTTATAGCTGGCATTAGCTTATAGCTGGCATTAGCACATAGCTATCATTAGCATACAGCTGGCATTAGCACATAGCTATCATTAGCATACAGCTGGCATTAGCACATAGCTAACATTAGCACAAAGCTAACATTAGCATATAGCTAGCATAAGAATATAGCTAGCATTAACTTATAGTAGTACTTCTGTTTTGTTCTGTATATTGTACAGTTTTTTGTATATTGTTTTGTATATTGTACAGGATTGTTTATTGTTTTTATTGGATAGTAGTCTGTTTATTTAAATTCTTATTTTTTTATTTTTTTTAATCTTTATTACTTATGTGATTGATTTTCATTACATATTGTTTCCACTACCGCACCTTAAAATGGAGTCCTTAATCTCGTTATATGCAAATATAATGACAATAAAGTCCATTCTATTCTTCTATTCTATTATAGCTAGCATTAGCATACAGTTAGCATTAACTTATAGCTAGAATTAGCACATAGCTAACATTAACATAGAGTTAGCATTAGCTTGTAGCTAGCATTAGCTTATAGCTAGCATTAGCTTATAGCTAGCATTAACATATAGCTAGCATTAGCTTATACCTAGCATTAGCTTGTAGCTAGCATTAGCTTATAGCTAGTATTAGCTTATAGCTAGTGTTAACATATAGCTAGCATTAGCTTATACCTAGCATTAGCACATAACTAACATTAGCAAATAGATAACAAAAGCATATAGCTAGCATTAACTTATAACTAACATTAACTTATAGCTAGCATTACCTTATAGCTAGCATTAGCATACAGTTAGCAGTAGCTTATAGCTAGAATAAGCACATAGCTAACATTAGCATAGCGTTAGCATTAGCTTATAGCTAGCATTAGCTTATAACTAGCGTTAACATATAGCTAGCATTAGCTTATAGCTAGTATTAGCACATAGCTAACATTAGCACATAGCTAACATTAGCATATAGCTAGCATTAGTTTATAGCTAGCATTAGCTAAAAGTTAGCATTAACATATAGCTAGCATTAGCTTATAGCTAGCATTAACATATAGCTAGCATTAGCTTATACCTAGCATTAGCTTGTAGCTAGCATTAGCTTATAGCTAGTATTAGCTTATAGCTAGTGTTAACATATAGCTAGCATTAGCTTATATCTAGCATTAGCACATAACTAACATTAGCAAATAGATAACAAAAGCATATAGCTAGCATTAACTTATAACTAACATTAACTTATAGCTAGCATTACCTTATAGCTAGCATTAGCATACAGTTAGCAGTAGCTTATAGCTAGAATAAGCACATAGCTAACATTAGCATAGCGTTAGCATTAGCTTATAGCTAGCATTAGCTTATAGCTAGCGTTAACATATAGCTAGCATTAGCTTATAGCTAGTATTAGCACATAGCTAACATTAGCACATAGCTAACATTAGCATATAGCTAGCATTAGTTTATAGCTAGCATTAGCTAAAAGTTAGCATTAACATATAGCTAGCATTAGCTTATAGCTAGCATTAACATATAGCTAGCATTAGCTTATACCTAGCATTAGCTTGTAGCTAGCATTAGCTTATAGCTAGTATTAGCTTATAGCTAGTGTTAACATATAGCTAGCATTAGCTTATACCTAGCATTAGCACATAACTAACATTAGCAAATAGATAACAAAAGCATATAGCTAGCATTAACTTATAACTAACATTAACTTATAGCTAGCATTACCTTATAGCTAGCATTAGCATACAGTTAGCAGTAGCTTATAGCTAGAATAAGCACATAGCTAACA
>NC_084570.2:38089160-38156660 GCF_033978685.3 Nerophis lumbriciformis | reverse complement strand
CGAGTTAAGCGAATTGTTTTTTCGTTTATTTAAAAGAAACAATGCACATTAATGAACACTATAACACATTTTGTGTAAATATGACAGATTATAGCAAAGATGCTAATGTCCATCAAAAAATAGTTTTAGTATTCATAGACATAACATTTCTGAGGAATAGGACTGAAAAAAACCATTGATTAAATCAATTAATTTGATTGCTTCAATTAATCGTTTAATGAGTATAACTAATACAAATCGATAATATTGGGATTGCATGGAGTGCCTGGAACTTTAAATACGTGGACATAGTGTCTGCACGGCCGCTGAAATTGAGCAAACATGAGAGCGGTGGCGTGTGTGCTATGATCAGGGTGGGAGAGTTTTCTTCTTTCTTCTTTTCTTTTTTTAAATCAATGCACACATGTTAAAAGTGCAGTTTCAATGTTTATGGTGTGCATTTATCAGAAAAAAGAAAATGAAGGTGATGGCAAGCAGAAGAATTGGTGTTCATTTCTACTATTTTCCCTAAAATATAAAGTGTATTTTATCCGATCACTCGATTGATGCAACAAACTAATCAATGGATTACTCGATTATAGTATACTATCGCGGTACTAATGAATCAAAAACGGTACTATACTCTTTGAAAAGTACAGAGTCACTAATCCTTGTCTCCATGGCGACAAATAAACTACGTTTCTTACAAGTACCATTATCACTGGAGGACGAGGAGTAGCTATACATGATTCACTACACACCGTAGGAGGATACAATAGCTTACCGGCGTCACAATGTAAACAAACGCCATGGGTGGATCTACACCTGACATCCACTGTAATGATACCAAGTATAGGAGCGTATCTAGTTGATACTACTATGATTACATCAATCATTTTTAGCATCACACAATATTTTTTCCTTTTAAAAAAAATCATATTATGTTTATAAACTCAGGAAATATGTCCCTGGACACATGAGGACTTTGAATATGACCAATGTATGATCCTGTAACTACTTGGTATCGGATCGATACCTACATGTGTGGTATCATCCAAAACTAATGTAAAGTATCAAAGAAGAGAAGAATAAGTGATTATTACATTTTAACAGAAGTGTAGATAGAACATGTTCAAACAGAAAATAAGCAGATATTAACAGTAAATGAACAAGTATATTAAAATCCCTTTTTTACAGTTTGTCCCTCATAATGTAGACAAAATAATAGGTGGATAAATGACACAATATGTTACTGCATACGTCAGCAGACTAATTCGGAGTCTTTGTTTGTTTACTTACTACTAAAAGACAAGTTGTCTAGTATGTTCACTATTTTATTTAAGGACTAAGTTACAATAATAAACATATGTTTCATGTACCCTAAGATTTTCCGTTAAAATAAAGACAATAATGACATTTTTTGTGTTACCCCTTATTTAGAAAAGTACCAAAAAGTATCGAAATACATTTTGGTACCGGTACCAAAATATTGGTATCGGGACAACACTACTCGATTACTAAAATAATCGATAGCCGCAACCTTTTTTAATGAGAATAAAGTTGGAATTATGTTAGAAATAAGTTAATGTTTCACTAAAAACTACAATTTTACAATTTGAATTGAAGAACGTTAGAATTTGAAGTATATCAGGTCTGATTTTTCCTAAGAAAACGTGAAAATTCTGGATGAATTTTAGGGTCAAAATTCTTAATTTTGTGGGAATAAAAGTTGGAATTTTACGAGACAAGCAGGTGTAGTTTTTACAGGTACAGTGACATTTTGTGACGTTTTATGGTTCAAAATAAATTGAGAATGTAAAAAAAAAAAGATTTATTGATCAGAAGGTTGAATTTAAGTATTTTATTTGTTTATAGAGCGATACAAGTATACAATATAGCGCTATATAGATAATACAATGAATAGATAACACAAATGACAATAATAAAGTGGGAACTTTATGCAAAAAATTAAATTTTACAAGCAAATAAAGTAATGTAACACAGAATAAACATTCCCATGCACCAATGTTAAAAGTAGTTACTCTGTATGTGTGTGCAGGTATAAATTCCCACACACACTACTACCTGACCCGGGGCCGTGCTAAGCCTCCCCACCCTGTCCGCCACTTCAAGTCTTTGACCTTTAACCTGCGTCGGTGAGAACTTCTGTGATCTGGTTGTCACGTCTCTGCTGGGACCTTCCTCCCCTCCCCCGACGTCTGTCTGCGTGTGAAAGCAGCCCCCCCCCCTCCACAATAAGATGAAAAAAGTCTGATAATTGGATGTTGGGAAGGCATGACAGCCCCCCCCCCCCCCCCCCCCCCCCCCGGATGGAACATCCACAAAAATATGCCAAAGATCTTGGAATGAGAATGTTGAAATATTCCACAATACAAAAATATTCCACAATACAAATGATATGAATTTGGCTGACGATAGAGCTTTTAATACTATCGTCATACCGTGATAATGCTCAAAACCATGGCGGTGGATGTTTTTTACAAGTATTGTTATCACTGGACGGTGACAAATAGCTAAACATGCTACATTGCATGAAGGATACAAGAAGTCCTGCTAACCGCTAAGCTAGAGCTCTTGTATGTAAATAAGGGTGGGCAAAATGATACAAATAACGACAGTCATCATACCAAGTATAGTATCCAGTTGTGAGCTGCTGCTCACTGCTCCCCTCACCTCCCAGGGGGTGAACAAGGGGATGGGTCAAATGCAGAGGACAAATTTCACCGCACCTAGTGTGTCTGTGACAATCATTGATACTTTAACTTTAACTTTAAGTTATTGGTCGATTCTACGGTGATTAGATTTGCATTTTTGTTGTCCTTTTTGATATTGTTTACAAACTCGAAAAAAAATATGAGTAGTTTTGTCTTTAGCGTGATTGTTTTGCACAATTGACTTTATTATAAGTGTTGTTTGCAATACAAAGAAACAAGGAATCAGTTGGCGCGTATAAAAAGCAGAATGAGTCGATAACGAGAGCTAAAATAACATCTGAACATTTATCCATGAAAATATGGAGAAGCCGAAGGAAAACACTTGGTGGGTGAATCTTTGGGCGCCGAACGACTCCATCACATTCTGATTCCTGGGCTGACGATTCCATTCTGAATCGATTCTGGACTCAAAGTGATTCTTGTAAAGTATTATTTGGTTAGAATAACAACTTTTTCAAAGGTCAGTAAAGCTTCTGGTTGCAAGGAGATGGCCTAAAAAGCATTTTTTTGTATGTATTCTTATGGGGGGGGAAAATACATATATATATATATATATATATATATATATATATATATATATATATATATATATATATATATATATATATATATATATATATATATATATATATATATATATATATATATATATATTTTTTTTTTTTTTTTTTTTTTTTTTTTTTTTTAAATCAATTGTTTAATATGGGTTTACAATCCGGATGAATAAGAATCGAGATTCGGATATGAATCAATATTTGTATGCACTCCTATTGAATACTGTCCAATATTACATTACATCATAAAACTACTGTACGGTGTTCATACAATATTGAAAAGGCTTTTCACATTTCCTTGTAATCAGACAATTTTTGGTTCATTAGGTAAAAATTTCATCTAATATACCGAAAAAATATTGTCTTATTACCAGAAAATGTGAAAATAGAATAGAATAGAATAGAATAGAATAGAAAGTACTTTATTGATCCCTGAGGGAAATTCAGCACCACATTTTGCTCACAATAGACAATAAACACTTAGGTATTTTTTACATGTAAATAATATAAATACAGTCTATTATACAACATTATTCACATGTGAATAATATAAATACAGTCTATTATACAGAATTATTCAAATGTGAATAATATAAATACAGTCTATTATACAGCATTAGTCACATGTGAATAACATAAATACAGTCTATTATACAGCATTATTCACATGGGAATAATATAGTCTATTATACAGAATTATTCACATGTGAATAATATAATTACAGTCTATTATACAGCATTATTCAAATGTGGATAATATGAATACAGTCTATTATACAGCATTATTCACATGTGAATAATATAAATACAGTCTATTATACAGCATTATTCACATGTGAATAATATAAATACAGTCTGTTATACAGCATTATTCACATGTGACTAACATCAATCAATCAATCAATAAATCAATCTTTATTTATATAGCCCTAAATCACAAGTGTCTCAAAGGGCTGCACAAGCCACAACGACATCCTCGGTACAAAGCCCACATACGTATAATAATAATAATATAAATACAGTCTATTATACAGCATTACTCACATGTGAATAATATGAATACAGTCTATTATACAGCATTATTCACATGTGAATAATATGAATACAGTCTTTTATACAGCATTATTCACATGTCAATATAAATACAGTCCATTATACAGCATTATTCACATGTGAATAACATAAATACATTATACATTTAAGTAGAGTCAAAAAGTATATGAATATGAAGACATAATGAACCTTTTTGAGCAAAATAAATATTAGGTCTGTGAATCTTTGAGCACCACTCGATTCCATTCTTGTGGGAAACGTTTCGATTTGGAATCGATTCTCGATTCCAAATCGATACTTTTTTAATAACATTGGGTGCCAGTTCTATGATAAACTACATTACTCCATAGATTAGATACATTCCTATATTACTTCAAAGAAAACTGTTTTTTGTTAATAAAATCAACGTCAACATGATGATTGGTCTGAGTGGCTGGACAGGACAGATTAAAAAAAAAAAGTTTTTCTTTAAAAATCGAGTAAATTTTTTTTAATCAATTAGGAATCGTTACAACTGAAAATCACAGTTCATTCAAAAACATTTTTTTACACCACTACCAAAAGTGTCAAACAGCTCAACTTTTCTTCCATCTGACCACAGAACTTTCCTCCAGAGGGTCTTATCTTTGTCCATGTGATGTCAGATGAAACAAAAATTGAGCTGTTTGGCCACAATACCCAGCAATATGTTTGGAGGAGAAAGAGTGAGGCCTTTAATCCCAGGAACACCATTCCCACCATCAAGCATGGGGGTGGTAGTATTATGCTCTGGGCCTGTTTTGCTGCCAATGGAACTGGTAAATGGGACAACAAAAAAGGAGGATTACCTCCAAATTCTTCAGGACAAGCTAAAATCATCAGCCCGGAGGTTGGGTCATGGGCGCAGTTGGGTGTTGCAACAGGACAATGACCCCAAAAACACGCCAAAAGTGGTAAAGGAATGGCTAAATCAGGCTAGAATGAAGTTTTTAGAATGGCCTTCCCAAAGTTCTGACTTAAACGTGTGGACAATGCTGAAGAAACAAGTCCATGTCAGAAAACCAACATATTTAGCTGAACTGCACCAATTATGTCAAGAGGAGTGGTCAAAAATTCAAGCAGAAGCTTGTGGATGGCTACCAAAAGTGCCTTATTGCAGTGAAACTTGCCAAGGGACATGTAAGCAAATATTAACATTGCTGTATGTATACTTTTGACCCAGCAGATTTGCTCACATTTTGTGACCAACAAGTATGTGCTCCAATCACTCTATCACAAAAAAATGGGAGTTGTAGAAATGATTGGAAAGCCATGACATTATGTTCCTTACAAGTGTATGTCAACTTTTGACCACGACTGTAATATATATATAAATGTAAATCATTTTTTTATAATTATGAATAGATTCATAATCAAGAAGAATAAGAATCGAGATTCGTATGAGAATCGATTTTTTTTGTGCCCCCCTATTAAATACTTACTTGATAAAACTACTGTACTTACAATATTTGGTTTCATTTTTAAAGGCATGTCACATGTTAAAAGTGTTTTGGGGGGGCCAAGCACTGATTTTATGGTTGTTGACGTGATGACATCATCTTTCCGCCGTCATGCATGGTGGCCAATAGGAGCTCGTATTGTGTCATCCTTACAGCAAAAAAAAAAAAAAAAAACCTGCCTGCTTCTTGAGTTACTGCTGGGAAGCATTTGGAAGAATAAATCATCTCATTGTTGCAAGTTCAGGTACTCCGCTCCTCCAGGGCTCCTTTAGGAGGTGCACGGCAGGGAACAAGGCAAGAGGGACTAGACTACAACATGCCTGACCTGAGTGCTGACAGTTGATGAACTATGCTTTGGATAAACTAAGAGAAAAGTTGAAGAACGTTCCTTGCTTCCAACAGATACTCTCCTATTTAAGTATGATGACAACACCATGTTGCACTACGCAACTTCATTGGCTCTTGGACAGGGTTTGTAGATGGAAAAGTTCTTATCGTGAATCAAATTTCTCTATAAGAAACAATGTACCGTATCTTCTGGTATATAAGCCACACCCACTAGATTTTAGAAGGAACTTTTTTTCTTCCATATATTATTAGCACCGGACTATAAGTCGCAGATATATACTTATTGTGAAATTAATTATTTACACAGAAATGTTTATTTACATACCTTAATTGTTTCCAATTGGTGTCTATAACACGGCAGTAAAACGGCTGGGCAAACAAAACAGAAATCATGGTCATGGACCCACTAGCTGCGCAAGCTAGCTCTCTAATCAGCTAAACAGAGAAATGAGGGCGGGTGACTACAATTGAAGTTTTAACAATTTATTCTACAAAGAAGCAATGCCGTATTTTCCGGACTATATGGCGCACCGGTATTTTAGCCGCACCCACAACATTTTAGAGTAAACACCTTTCTTCCATACATAAGCCGCGCCGACTATAAGTCGCAGATGTATACACAGAAATATTTTATAGATGTTTATTTACATACCTTAATTGTTTCCAATTGGTGTCTGTAACGCGGCAGTAAAACGTGTGATCAAACAAAACAGAAGTCAAACAGACTCAATAACTCCACGGTGACGTTTTGGTGAATTTACTGAGGAATTTGTGAAAGTGAAACAATACAAAAAGAATGTACCGTATTTTCCGCACTATTAGCCGCACCTAAAAACCACAAATTTACTCAAAAGCTGACAGTGCGGCTTATAACCCGGTGCGCTTTATATATGGATTAATATTAAGATTCATTTTCATAAAGTTTCGGTCTCGCAACTACGGTAAACAGCCGCCATCTTTTTTCCCCGTAGAAGAGGAAGTGCTTCTTCTTCTACGCAAGCAACCGCCAAGGTAAGCACCCGCCCCCATAGAACAGGAAGCGCTTCTTCTTCTACTGTAAGCAACCACCCGCCCGCGTAGAAGAAGAAGAAGCGCGCGGATATTACGTTTCATTTCCTTTGTGTGTTTACATCTGTAAAGACCACAAAATGGCTCCTACTAAGCGACAGGTTTCTGGTTCATGAAAAGACGCAATCTCTCCATCCGCACACGGACTACTATTTCACAGCAACTGCCTAAAGACTTTCAAGAAAAGCTGGCTACTTTCCGTGCATATTGTAAAAACAAGATAGCTGAAAAAAAGATCCGGCCAGAGAACATTATCAACATGGACGAGGTTCCACTGACTTTTGATATTCCTGTGAACCGCACTGTGGATACAACGGGAGCACGTACGGTGAATATTCGCACCACAGGGAATGAGAAGTCATCCTTCACTGTGGTTCTAGCTTGCCATGCTAATGGCCAGAAACTTCCACCCATGGTGATATTCAAAAGGAAGACCTTGCCAAAAGAGACCTTTCCAGCCGGCGTCATCATAAAAGCTAACTCGAAGGGATGGATGGATGAAGAAAAGATGAGCGAGTGGTTAAGGTAAGTTTACGCGAAGAGGCCGGGTGGCTTTTTTCACGCAGCTCCGTCCATGTTGATATACGACTCCATGCGCGCCCACATCACGCTGGTTTTTAATATATTATTAAAGTTTGACTGACCTATCTGACTGTTTTTTTGACATTCCTTTAGCGCAGTTAGATGCGGCTTACAACACGGGGCGGCTTATAGGTGGACAAAGTTTTGAAATATGCCGTTCATTGAAGGCGCGGCTTATAACCCAGGGCGCCTTATGGTGCGGAAAATACGGTAAGTTAATAATACTAACACGGACACTCGTAAATGTTTTAGCATATTAGCTAATGATGCTAGCTTCATTACATTACAATAGTGCGGTCCAATATGCATGAAAACAGTCCTATCAAACATTAAACAGTTTAGTAAGTATGAATTGTTTTAGTTATATTGTCACTTAAAGTGACAAATGAAGACTCCATACGAGTAGAAACACTGTTGACGACCAGTAGACGGAACAGCACTTGTACTTCCGGTTCAAGGCACAAAACAGAATGACATGGTGTTCAACCCGCAGCACCTACAGTGATCAAACTCACCCAACAGGTGGCCCCGTAGTACAAACAATAACACACCTCTTCAGTCTCTGTGTCAGTGTTACTTGTTGTACACAAAACATCACGGCCGTTAGCGGAGAAGAGTCCATACAAAAGTTGCACCTTTATATAGACCGCAGAGTGCAAAGCTTGGTGGGGGGAGTAGCGGTTTATAGTCCGAAAAATACGGTAAATATGAATAATGGGATTCAGCATCGACAAAAGTCCATATTTGAGTAAAGGTTTGCACACTTTGAACACAACATCAAGTGCTATACAGTCCTGTGTATCAAACATAAGGTGTTGGATTAACTGTCTCTTGGGCAACAAGACAAAACAACAACGTCAAGCTAAACTGACCTGTATGCGCTGCTCTGCCAACACGCACACACACACACAGAACTCCTTCTGGTGTCCTCACCAACGATCAGGAATCACAAAAATCCTTTCTTTTAACAACCATGTTGCTACAATAATAAATGTTTTGAAAAGTAAAATCCACTTACATCAACATCGCAAAAGGAGGAGCAGACAGAAACCGTGTGTGTGAGTGTGTATGTAAAAAAAAGTAATTTTCTTTTTTTTTTAAATCGATTTAAAAAAAATGAGAATCGATTCTGAATCGCACAACGTGAGAATCGCGATTCGAATTTGAATCGATTTTTTCCCACACCCCTAATATATATATATATATATATATATATATAATGGACATAGTTATTAATGAACAATGGACATATGGTTATTAATTTTTATAGTTTAATAATAAGAGTATGTGAAAGTTGGAATCCTAAATTGTTTACTTCTGTGACGACCTTCTTAAAGTTTTGTAATCAATCAGAAATATCAAGCAGCTAAAATGTGCCAAACATGAATAAGTGTGGAGAGAGTGTTTTGCATTTTCCCATCATGCATTTCAGGGAACTTGAAACGGGTGTCATTTTGAATTGTGTGTTGTGTTTGGACATTTTTTTATTATACCCACAAAGTTCAGTGAACATGTTGTGTTATGTGTTACCATGTGTGTTGACTTTTTGTGTTATTTTATTTGCACCATGAGTGGGTAAGGTTGTTAGGATTGGGTCTTATATAAAAATTATGTGCTGTGTTCTTGTCCATGCACAATTCATGGTCATCAACCTGAATTATTCACGACGCGCATAGTATATTGACCAAGTTACAGTAATTATTTAAAATAATAATTTTAAATAATAACTTGTGACATCTCGTGGAAGCACTCGACCCTCGGACCGTAGTTTGGATGCCACTCATCTAGCATGTTTGATAGACAAAAGGTGAGAAATACCAAAGTGGTCATTGCATCCTTTTTAAAAGTTCTTGATGTAGACCTCAGTGACCAAGCCTTGGAGATGGCAGCAGTAGAACCGCATTCAAACGTGACCACACAGAAGGTGCAGGATGAAGGCTCGAGAGTCTAATTGCCGCAAGTTCTAAAGAAAGCACACAAAGGTCATCTTTGCATATTTTACAGCCTGGAGCCACTAAAGCAACTTTGTGAAAAGAGCATCTTGAAGCAAAAGAATGAAACTCAAGCCACTCCCTGCTGCCACAATCCAGGTGGTCACGACACTGCCATTAAAGCCTTCCTCCTCTTCCTTACTCCTCTCCTCGGACCACGCAGAGTTCCTTACTCCCCTCCTCGGACCATGCAGAGTTCCTTACTCCCTTCTTAGGACCATGCAAAGTTCCTTACTCCCCTCTTAGGACCATGCAGAGTTCCTTACTCCCCTCTTAGGACCATGCAGAGTTCCTTACTCCCCTCCTCGGACCATGCAGAGTTCCTTACTCCCTTCTTAGGACCATGCAGAGTTCCTTACTCCCTTCTTAGGACCATGCAGAGTTCCTTACTCCCCTCCTCGGACCATGCAGAGTTCCTTACTCCCCTCTTAGGACCATGCAGAGTTTCTTACTCCCCTCTTAGGACCATGCAGAGTTCCTTACTACCCTCCTTGGACCATGCAGAGTTCCTTACTCCCCTCTTAGGACCATGCAGAGTTCCTTACTCCCTTCCTTGGACCATGCAGAGTTCCTTACTCCCCTCCTCGGACCATACAGAGTTCCTTACTCCCCTCTTAGGACCATGCAGAAGCAGATCCACTGTCATCCAGTCAGCCATTGTGCTCTTAGAGCAGGCAACAGCAACTGTGATCTAATTACCAGCAGAGAAATCAAGTGCTGCTGACGTGGCCATTCTTCTTATTCTTCATCTTCATCATCGTCATCTTCTTCTTCTCCTTCTTCTTCTACAATGTCTTCTTCAACTTATTTTTCTTCTTCTTCATCTTCTTCATATTTTTCTTTTCTTCATCATTTTCTTCTTCTTCAACTTCAACTTTTTCACCTTTTTCTTCAACTTCTTTGTATTATTCTTCTTCTTCAACTTCTTCTTCTTCAACTTATTCTTTTTCAACTTATTCTTCATCAGTGTTGGGTTAGTTACTGAAAACCAGTAACTAGTTACAGTTACTAGTTACTTTATTTCAAAAGTAACTCAGTTACTAACTCAGTTACTTACACCAAAAAGTAATGCGTTACTGTGAAAAGTAACTATTTAGTTACTTATTTTTTTCTCCTTTTTTTTTTAAGGCTCCCATTAATGCCCTTTTAGCCTTCATTTCAGTACTGTTATTGCACTGGAGAATAATACAATGTGTTGATCAACTTGACATGCATTTGCATCACTGAACTCTGCTAAGCAATGTGGTCTACATACAACACACAAAGACAAAGATATGTTTCAAAGGGCCAATTTATTTCAGGCCACAACAAATTGACAAAACTATTTGAAATAGCTGCAACATAACATACATAAGTAACAAACCGCATAATAACAACATAGCTGTAAAGCTGGCTTCACCCTAGGAAGGCACACATGACATACACAAAGCCTAATCAGGCATTTTTTTCTCTCAAGGAATTGTGAAATAAAATCATGTATTCAGGAGATCAACACTGTAGTGAAGCCCAGAACACTCTACACATTTCCCCAGTTTTAGTTTAGAGATAAGGAAAGATTGGCCTGGCCCACTAGCATCCCTCTTTATGTTTGTGAACTTTATAGTCTATACATTTAGAGTGATGGGATAATCAAACACTCTAGAAGTCTAGAATGAAATAGTATATAAGAGAATTGACAGTGTGTACCTTCAATGATGAGCGGAGGCAGAGTTTGGAGTCTTTTCTGTAGCTCGCTTTCCATGTTTATGTACTCACTGTCCAAGTACTTGGAATATGTTTTCCGTGCCATTCGTTGTTTGACGCCGGTATCATGCTAATTAGCTGCCAGAAAACGGGTGACTCCACTGTAGAAATAGCCTGCATGTCTTCTAGCACATACGCTGCAATGGCTCTATCAATGTTGTCCTGGCTAGCATTGCCTCCGTTAAAATCCTTAGGTGGAGGTGAAGTGGCATCGGAGTCTGTGTCTCTCTTTACTAGCTTCGTCAAAGCATGTGGCGTGGCGAAGTTGGGAGAGTGGCCGTGCCAGCAATCTGAGGGTTACTGGTTCAATCCCCACCTTCTACCATCCTAGTCACGTCCGTTATGTCCTTGAGCAAGACACTTCAACCTTGCTCCTGATGGGTCCTGGTTAGTGCCTTGCATGGCAGCTCCCGCCATCAGTGTGTGAATGTGTGTGTGAATGGGTGAATGTGGAAATAGTGTCAAAGCGCTTGGAGTTCCTGAAAAAGTTAGAAAAGCTATACAAGTATAACCCATTTACCATTTATGTAGCTGTTTCAGCAGATTTGAATTGCTGTTTTGGGCAGTATTCCCGGGTGCGGTCACTGCTGCTACTCACTGCTCCCCTCACCTCCCAGGGGGTGATCAAGGGTGATGGGTCAAATGCAGATAATAATTTCACCACAGCTAGTGTGTGTGTGACAATCATTGGCACTTTAACTTTAAGTAGATGGGATCCAAGACACAACTTACATTTAACTAAAATGTTATTTTCTTTGTGCTCGACAAAAGAAAAGTAGTGACAATGTATCCATGTTAAGAAACTCGACTTCTGGCTTCGCCATGATGTCTTTTTAGTTGTTATGAGAGTAGCGCATGTGTGTGTGTGTGTGTGTGTGGCCCTTTAAGATATGACAGCATGTGAGGTGAGTGACGTCAGTGAGTGAGTGGGCGAGAGAGGTGAGGGAGCGCAACAGTGAGTGAGTGCAGGTGCTCTAGCTTGGTGGATGGCTGCGTGCAAGACACCAATAAAGTCACAAAATTGC
The DNA here is from genome assembly GCF_033978685.3 of Nerophis lumbriciformis. Lineage (NCBI taxonomy): Eukaryota > Metazoa > Chordata > Actinopteri > Syngnathiformes > Syngnathidae > Nerophis > Nerophis lumbriciformis. Next base: position 38,144,104 of record NC_084570.2, on the reverse strand, counting down.
AACAAACCGCCGGCCTCGTCATTCACCCTCGAGTCCGGAGCTGTAAAGACCCACTGCCGGGTAAAGTGAAGGGTGTTAGCCCCGAAGTACATAGGCCCTGGAGGAACGTCTCCCCTGCGCTCCGCTCCTCGGTCGAGGAAAGCACGCCTTTTCTTTTCCTTGTGAGACAGAAGGACGACACTTCTTCTGTTTCTAGCCGATACTACATTAAAAAATAACGTAAAATAACGCAGTAACGCATCACGTAGTAACGGTAACTGCGTTACTGAATATAAAAAATAACGCGTTAGATTACTAGTTACCGCCGAAACTAACGGCGTTACAGTAACGCGTTACTTAGTAACGCGTTAGTCCCAACACTGTTCTTCATCTTCTTCTTCCCTTCTTCTCCTCCTTATTGTTCTCCTTCTTATCTCAATCAATCAATCAATGTTTATTTATATAGCCCTAAATCACAAGTGTCTCAAAGGGCTGCACAAGCCACAACGACATCCTCGGTACAAAGCCCACATAAGGGCAAGGAAAAACTCACCCCAGTGGGACGTCGATGTGAATGACTATGAGAAACCTTGGAGAGGACCGCATATGTGCGTAACCCCCCCCCCTCTAGGGGAGACCGAAAGCAATGGATGTCGAGTGGGTCTGACATATTATTGTGAGAGTCCAGTCCATAGTGGATCCAACATAATAGTAAGAGTCCAGTCCATAGTGGGGCCAGCAGGACACCATCCCGAGCGGAGACGGGTCAGCAGCGCAGAGATGTTCCCAGCCGATGCACAGGCGAGCGGTCCACCCCGGGTCCCGACTCTGGACAGCCAGCACTTCATCCATGGCCACCGGACCTGTGCCCCCCCCCCCCCCCCCCCCCCCCCTCCACAAGGAATAGGGGAGCAGAGGAGAAAAGAAAAGAAACGGCAGATCAACTGGTCTAACAGGGGGGCTATTTAAAGGCTAGAGTATACAAATGAGTTTTAAGATGGGACTTAAATGCTTCTACTGAGGTAGCATCTCTAATTGTTACCGGGAGGGCATTCCATAGTACTGGAGCCCGAATAGAAAACGCTCTATAGCCCGCAGACTTTTTTTGGGCTCTGGGAATCACTAATAAGCCGGAATCTCCTTATTCTCCATCTCCTTCTTCTCCTCCTTCTTCTTCTCCTTCTTTTTCCTTCTCCTTCTTCTCCTTCTTCTTCTCCTTCTTTGTCTCCTTCTGCTTACCCTTCTCCTTCTTCTTCTCCTTCTTCTCCTCCTTCTTCTTCTACTTCTTCTTCTCCTCCTTCTTCTCCACCTTCTTCCTCTCCTTATTGTTCTCCTTCTTCTTCTCCTTCTTCTCCTCTTCTTCTTCTCCTCTTCTTCTCCTTCTTCTCCTCCTTCTTCTTCTTCGTCGTCCACTTATTTTTCTTTTTGTTCAACTTTTTCATCGTCTCCTTCTTCGTCATGTTTTTCTTTTTCTTCATCATTTTCTTCTTCTTCTTCTTCAACTTCTTCTTTGACTTTTTCTTCTTCTTCATCAACCCATTCTTCTTTTTCTTCTTCATCAACTTCTTCTTCTCCTTTTTCTTCTTCTTTTTCATCAACTTCTTCTCCTCCTTGTTCTTCTTGAGTCCATCAATTTGACATCAAAGTTTGCATCAGAGGGTGATGTAATGTTTTTCAACAACAACAGTGTTGCTAACGCAGTGATACAAAGCACACACACAGCTAATGTGGGTTAGCATCTACTGCTAAAGCTGCAGTTTTGGACTCCGTAGTCTCTACTGTGATGCAGCACCCCATTTTCTTGCTGCCCTCAGTCTTCTGTCGGATAAAATCTATACCTTATTCCTGTGGCCAAAATGTCCAAGTATGTACACACGCTAGGTTCCGAGCATGAGGGTCCATTTTCTTCATGCCCTCAATCTTCTTTTGGATAAAAATGTCAAATGTTCCTGTAGCCAACATAATACAAAGTATTTGTACTGTTTCAGTTTCACAAATTTCTCAGTAAATTCTTCAGTCTGTTTAGCTCATTGGAGAGCTAGCCTCCGCAGCTTGTGGGTCCATGACCATGACTTCTGTTTTGTTTGATCTCCCATTTTACTGCCCTGTTACAGACACTATTTGGAAACAATTAAGTAAATAAACATCTATAAAATCTTTATTTGTATATATCTGCGTTTTATAGTGTGGTGCGGCCTATATAAGGAAAAAAGGTATTTACTCTAAAATTTAGTGGGTGCAGCTAAAATACCATATTGTCCGGAAAGTACATTATTTGCTTTTTTGTAGAATAAATTGTTAAAACTTCAATTGTAGTCATCCCCCTCATTACAGACAGCCTTAGAATAAAGTAATGTGGGTGACTAACACCGCAGTCTAAAGGAAGGTAAAGTGGAGAGGAAGCCACAAATGGATGTCACCTGCAAGTAGTTCAACACAATTAACCTTCCAATTGGCTTTGTGCCCACCCTGATTGAATTTTACCAGGATACTATTGACTTAGCGTCCTGCCCTGCAAGAGGTCAAAGGTCACACGCACGTCACATGTCAAGGAGACGGAAACAAGGCTGAGACAAACTTTGCTGTGATTTCAAGGCTCCAAAGTCCGCATAGACTAAGGGCTGTTTTTTTTTTTTTTTACAAGGGTGCCTGGACCACACACACACACACACACACACACACACACACACACACTCTCACACACACACACACACACACACACACACTCCATTGTTTGGCATGGTTGCTAAGGTGCCTTTGAGGTAAGGCAGACAGGACAGCCACACTTGCAGAAGGCCAATGAATAGTGTGTGTTCCCTCCTGTTTACAGGGAACACACTTGGATGTGGAGGTGAAGAAAGGACAGACAAGTAGTGTATTCTAGCACGGTGTGACACGCCTCCCTACTCCTATGCACATCAAGACTAAACTTTGTCTACGTTCAACTTTTTTAAAATTTTGTTTTAGTCTTTTGACAAAAATGTATTTTAGTTATAGTCCTATTTGAGTTATCTAAATTTATTTAGTTTTAGTGTAGTTTAAGTCAGCAAAATTGCACAACATTTTAGCAGTAATGGGCAAGCCACTTGGGAAAATTGAGTAAATTAATTTACTCTACATTAAATGTAGTTAAGCTGCAGGGGAATCCATCCCCCGGACAATTGTAGGAAGCTACACTAAAAGCTACACATACAGTATATGTGTGTATATATAAATATACGTTAGGTGAGGGGGAAAAAAACACAGAGGCTATTTCATCCCTACAAGCCTGTTTCGCAGGTTTCCCTGCTCTTCGGGGGATTTTTTGTATTTCATTACAGAAAATCCCCTGAAGAGCAGGGAAACCTGCCAAACAGGCTTGTAGGGATGAAATAGCCTTTGTGTTTTTTCCTGACCTAACGTATATTCCGCCCGGTATAGAGCACTAAATAACGGATAAACCACAGAAACTTCGACTATATATACAGTATGTATGTGTATGTGTATATATATATATATATATATATGATATGTACTGTATATACATACACATATATATCTACATACACACACATACAGACACACATATGCATATACACATATACATACATGTATACATACACATATATACATGCACACATATACATATACATACACATATACACAAATATACATATACATATACACACATATGCATATATATAGTATATACACATTTACACATATATACACTTATACACACATACATATATACACACATATACATATATATATACAGTATGTATGCAAATATACATATATACACACATATACTGTATATATATATATATGATATGTATATACATATACATACACATATATATATATATACACACATACATACACACATATACATACACACATACTATATACATACATATATACTGTACATACACATATATACATGTACACATATACATATACAGACACATATACACAAATATACATATACACACATATGCATATATACTGTATAATATATACACGTTTACACATGTATACACTTATACACACATATATATATATATATATATATATATATATATATATATATATATATATATATATATATATATATATATATATATATATATATATATATATAGCTAAGCAACAGGAATCGTTCAAAAAGTAGTGACCAGTGTTGGGTTAGTTACTGAAAACCAGTAACTAGTTACGTTACTAGTTACTTTATTTCAAAAGTAACTCAGTTACTAACTCAGTTACTTAAACCAAAAAGTAATGCGTTACTGTGAAAAGTAACTATTTAGTTACTTATATATATTTTTTAATTTTTTTAAGGCCCCATTTAATGCCCTTTTAGCCTTCATTTTAGTACTGTTATTGCACTGGAGAATAATACAATCTGTTGATCAACTTGACATGCATTTGCATCACTGAACTCTGCTAAGCAATGTGGTCTACATACAACACACAAAGACAAATATATGTTTTAAAGGGCCAATTTGTTTCAGACCAGAACAAATTGACAAAACTATTTTAAATAGCTGCAACATAACATACATAAGTAACAAACAGCATAATAACAACATAGCTGTAAAACAAGAAAGGCACACACTACATACATAAAGCCTAACCAGGCGTTTTCTCAAGGAATTCTGAAATAAAATCATGTCTGAAGCCCAGAACACTCTACACATTTCCCCACTTAGTTTAGAGAAAAGGAAATATTAGCCTGGCCCACTAGCATCCCTCTTTAGGTTTGTGAACTTTATAGTCTTAACATTTAGAGTGATGTGATAATCAAACACTCTAAAAGTCTAAAATGAAAGAGTATATAAGAGAATTGACAGAGTGTGTGTACCTTCAGTGTGCAGTGCCTCATTAAAATCCAGCCGCTGTTGGAGGTGGAGGTGAAGCGTGTGTCTCTTTACTAGCTTCGTCGAAGCATGTTGTTTTTGTCGCTGTTTCAGCATATTTGAAACTTACATTCAACTAAAATGTTCTTTTCTTTGTGGTCGATAGAAGAAACGTACTGAAAATATCTCCATTTTAAGAAACTCGGCTTCGGGGTTCGCCATGACGTCTTGATAGTAGACTAGAGATGCGCGGATAGGCAATTTATCTCATCCGCAACCGCGTCAGAAAGTCGTCATCCATCCGCCATCCACCCGATGTAACGTTTGATCTGAACTGCATCCGCCCGCCATCCGCCCGTTGTTATATATCTAATATTAATAAAAAAAAAAAAAAAAGGGTGAAAACTACGCGAATTGCACCTTGTGCAGACAAGATTTTTCGATCGGACACGGAGGAATTAGCGATGTAAAAGACCACGTTGGGACAAAAAAAACACAAGTCTAATGCCGTTGCTAGCGATACAAGTGGAAAACTTTCAACGTTTTTCGTCGCCCAAACAGATTCTTTGGATGTGATAAATGCCGAAGTTTTATTTACGGAGGCAATAATTGAGCATGGACTTCCAATCGCACTGGCTGATCACATGGGACAGTTAATAATGTAATGCAACCTTTAAAAATCATTACGCGGTGATCGCGATCCCAAAAATAAACTTTTCTTGCATGATAATGTCCAGAAAATTTCGCTTTATATTACTATAGAGTCCTTTTAACGAATGAGTTTGATGGTTTATCACAAACCTTAAATGAAATTCCATGGCCACCGTCCTGCTCTCTATATCAACCAGGGTGAGCCCCACCCCTTTCGTGAGCGCACTGAGCGCGGAGTGACCCCTTTTACGCGCCCCCGGCAACAGGGGTGGCAAGCAGGTAAGCTGCGCGGGCGGAGCGCGCGGAGTGACCCATGTTACGAGCCCCCGGCCACGGGGGTGGCGGGCAGGTAAACTGCTGCTGCGCATGACGCCGGCCGCGGCGAAAGCGGACGAGGCGGGGTGTCGGTGCGGTGGGCGCGGTAGTGACCCTGGACGTGCGTCGGGCCATTCTCGCGGATCGCCTCAGCTACGGCTCCCGGTGGGGCCCTCTCGGGGGAAGGGGCCTCGGTCCCGGACCCCGGCGAGGCGTCCCTTCTCCGCTCCGTAAAAGTGTCCATCTCTTTTCTTTTTTTTTCTTCTGTTGTGGCATATGCAGCAGGTGCCTGCTCGTTTTTCGTATGTGGGTAACAACATTTAACTATGTATATATATTTCCCAATTGGTATAACTGCCACCCGCAAAAAAAAAAAAAAAAAAAAAAAAAAATCTAATTAATCCGCCCGACCCGACCCGCGAGCCGATAAAATCTTATTTTTTTTAATTTCATCCGCCCGATCCGCGGATAATCCGCGGACTCCGCGGTTGTGTCCGCAAACCGCGCATCTCTATAGTAGACACAGACACGCCCCCTCCCACACACACACACTCTCACACACACACACACACACACACACACACACACACACACACACACACACGTACACACAGACAGCGCGCGGCGCGCCTCTTTTTTGTCGCCTCTTCAGCAGCGCTGCAACACTCAGATCTTCTCAGTTTCTAGCCGATACTACATAAAAAATAACGCAAAATAACGCAGTAACGCATCATGTAGTAACGGTAACGGAGTTACTGAATATAAAAAATAACGCGTTAGATTACTAGTTACCGCCGATAGTAACGGCGTTACAGTAAGTCCCAACACTGGTAGTGACGCTACCGGAAAATGTAGTTAAGCTACGTAGCATCGCTACATGTAGCTTGCTACTGCCCATCACTGGTTATGCCACACCTACACTCATGCTACACACACACTTCCGCTCTCATGTATGAGCAAGGGCCAACAGGAAGTGCCAAATCCGCATTTGTGACAGACTTCCACGAATAAATAAATACCGTATTTTCCGCACTATAAGGCGCACCGGATTATTAGCCGCACCTTCAATGAATTACATATTTCATAACTTTGTCCACCAATAAGCCGCCCCGGATTATAAGCCGCGCCTACGCTGCGCTAAAGGGAATGTCAAAAAAACAGTCAGATAGTTCAGTCAAACTTTAATAATATATTGAAAACCAGCGTTCTAACAACTCTGTCCCAAAATGTACGCAAATGTGCAATCACAAACATAGTAAAATTCAAAATGGTGTAGAGCAATAGTAACATAATGTTGCTCGAACGTTAATGTCACAACACACAAAATAAACATAGCGCTCACCTTCTGAAGTTATTCTTCATTCGTAAATCCTTCGAATTCTTCGTCTTCGGTGTCCGAATTGAAAAGTTGCGCAAGCGTGGTATCCAAAATGGCCGGTTCCGTCTCGTCGAAGTCATCGGAGTCAGTGTCGCTGTTGTTCTGTGAATCCTGCCTTCCGGAAAGCTCGGACCACAGTTGTGACCGAAATATCTGCCCAGGCATTTACGATCCACTGGCAAATGTTGGCGTATGTCGTCCGGCGCTGTCTGCCCGTCTTAGTGAAGGTGTGTTCGCCTTCGGAGCTGTGTGAAAAAAGCCACCCGGCCTCTTCACGTAAACTTCCCTTAACCACTCGCTCATCTTTTCTTCATCCATCCATCCCTTCGAGTTAGCTTTTATGATGACGCCGGCTGGAAAGGTCTCTTTTGGCAAGGTCTTCCTTTTGAATATCACCATGGGTGGAAGTTAGGATGGCAAGCTAGAACCACAGTGAAGGATGACTTCTCATTCCCTGTGGTGCGAATATTCACCGTACGTGCTCCCGTTCCACAGTGCGGTTCACAGGAATATCAGTTGCTGTGAAATACGGTAGTAATCCGTGTGCGGATGGAGAGATTGCGTCTTTTTATGAACCGGATCCTTGTCGCTTAGTAGGAGCCATTTTGTGGTCTTTACAGATGTAAACAGGAAATGAAACGTACGGTGATATCCGCGCGTTTTTTCTTCTTCTTCCGGGGGCGGGTGGTTGCTTACAGTAGAAGAAGAAGCGCTTCCTGTTCTATGGGGGCGGGTGCTTTCCTTGGCGGTTGCTTGCGTAGAAGAAGAAGCGCTTCCTGTTCTACCGGGAAAAAAGATGGCGGCTGTTTACCGAAGTTGCGAGATCGAAACTTTATGAAAATGAATCGTAATAAAGCGCACCGGGTTATAAGGCGCACTGTCAGCTTTTGAGAAAATGTGTGGTTTTTAGGTGCGCCTTATAGTGCGGAAAATACGGTATACAAAAACACTGGATCATTTTTAAAGACAGCGCTGACAAAGTGTTATTCAGTACTGACGATACTGAAAAAAGCAGGCGTCGATATATTTATTTTCATGTTGGCATCAAATCGATAATTTTGACAAGCCAACATTTCAGAATCCGGCAGCACTCGTGCAGCCTCAAGCCAAGACTCCAGCGTCTAGTGACTCACTTGCCAGCTGCTCAGAGATGAGCCGTGAAGATAAGTGCGTCCTCATTTTGGACACCATTACATCTTATCATACTTTTTGTTTTGTTTTTTGTTTTAAACCTTTGAGCTGTCTGAGGATTTGTTGAGTTCCGCCCGGGCAGAACTAGACGATGCCAGCGGGAGATAACGGAGACACTAAAGACGCACTTTAACGTTCACAACCATGTTGTACCTCCATGTAAACAACACACTATTGCAGTACAAAAATACACAACCTGCTCGGCACCACAAATGATACACTGGGGAGATGAATCATACCCAGTTTTATTTCTCTTTAATTATCCACACCGGAAGTGTCGTAGTGAAACCACGGTTCAAGTTCGAAGAAGTCAGGTCAGACTAAAAGAATAAATCATTTCTTAGATAGTTTGAATAGAATAAAACATTCCTCCCAGAGTAAAAAGGGGTCTTCTTATATTCTGGGTCTGCAGGTTTATACATGCAAATCAACAGGTGTCGCCAAATGATAAGTGAATCAGAGCTTTTCTTCCAGTCACTCACGCACTTTTGCGAAATCAGACTGCTGGAGTTGTACCGATGTGTGATTTGAAGATAGCAAACAGCGTGTCGTTTGAGAGGGTACAGACGATGACACGGATAGAAAATCGTTTCACATCCAAATTGCGATTCTTAGCCATTTTGATTCTAAATCGATTTCTAATTTTAAAAAATCAATTACTTACAGTCGTGGTCAAAAGTTTACATCCACTTGTAAAGAACATAATGTCATGGCTGTCTTGAGTTTCCAATAATTTCCACAACTCTTATCTTTTTGTGATAGAGTGATTGGAGCACATACTTGTTGGTCACAAAAAACATTCATGAAGTTTGCTTCTTTTATGAATTTATTATGGGTCTACTGAAAATGTGAGCAAATCTGCTGGGTCAAAAGTATACATACAGCAATGTTAATATTTGCTTACATGTCCCTTGGCAAGTTTCACTGCAATAAGGCGCTTTTGGTAGCCATCCACAAGCTTCTGCTTGAATTTTTGACCACTCCTCTTGACAAAATTGGTGCAATTAACTAAATGTGTTGGTTTTCTGACATGGGCTTGTTTCTTCAGCATTGAACCAAAAAAAAACTGAAAAATTTAAAAATAGAGCAAAAAGGCATGACGTAATAAGAAAAAGCTAAAATATTGATATTAATAGGAATAAAAGCACAAATATTTGTTTTTAAATATAAATGTTTAGCCCTTTTATTAGCCTATTTCATTAAAGATTCACAGCCCTACATATAATACGTTGCAAGATTCAGTTTGAATCGAGGATCGTGTTAAATCAAAAAACAATTCTGCATCGAATTGTTACCCCCAAGAGTCAAAATTAAGTTAGAGTAGAGATCTGCCACCACAAGCCCAGGGATTGTGCATTATTCATTTTTTTAAACAAACCCCCACCCCCAAAAATGTAAAAATAGAGCAAAAAGGTCATATGTAATGAGAAAAGGTAAAATATTGATACTAATAGGAATAAAAACACAAATATTTGTTCTTAAATATACGTTTCTAGCTTTTTCATTAGTCTATTTCATTACAACTGCACATCCCTACAAATGATACATTGCAAGAATCAGTTTGGATCGAGAATCGTGTTGAATCAAACATCAATTCTGGATCAAAATGTTACTCCCCAAGAATCGAATTGAAGTTAGAGTAGAGATCCGCCACCACAAGCTCAGGGAGTGTACATTACCACAGTTTTTGGACCAAAAAACGCAGAAAAATGTAAAAATAGAGCAAAAAGGCAATACTTAATAACAAAAAGCTAAAATATTGATACTATTAGGAATAAAAGCGCAAATATTTGTCTTAAAATATAAGTTTTTAGCCCTTTTATTAGCCTATTTCATTACAGATTCACAGCCGTACACGTAATACTTTGCAAGAATCAGTTTGAATCAAGAAATGTGTTGAATCAAACATCAATTCTGTATCTAATTGTAACCCCCAAGAATTTAATTGAAGTTAGAGTAGAGATCCGCCACCACAAGCCCATGGAGTGTACATTACCCCTGTTTTTGAACCCATTTTTAGCCCTTTTATTAGACTATTTCATTACAGATTCACAGCTCTACATATAATACTTTGCAAGAATCAGTTTGTATCGAGAATTGTGTTGAATCAAATATCGATTCAGGATCGTATTGTTAGCCCCAGGAATCGAATTGAAGTTAGAGTAGAGATCCGCCACCACAAGACCATGGAGTGTGCTTTACCACAGTTTTTTTTATCAAAACCCCCCCCAAAAATTTAAAAATAGAGCAAAAAGACATGACGTAATGAGAAAACGCTAAAATATTGATACTAATAGGAATAAAAGCACAACTATTTGTCTTACAATATATGTTTAGCCTTGTTATTAGTCTATTTCATTACAGATTCACAGCCCTACAAATAATACATTGCAAGAATCAGTTTGAATCGAGAATCGTGTTGAATCAAACATTGATTCTGGATCAAATTATTACCCCAAAGAATTAACTTGAAGTTAGAGAAAAAAACTCAGAATTTTTTAAAAATAGAACAAAAAGGCAATACGGAATGAGAAAAGGCTAAAATATTGATACTAATAGGAATAAAAGCGAAAATATTTGTTTTTAAATATAAGTTTTTAGCCCTTTCATTAGCCTATTTCATTACAAATCCACAGCCCTACATGTAGTACTTTGCAAGAATCAGTTTGAATCAAGAAATGTGTTGAATCAAACATCAATTCTCAATCTAATCGTAACTCCCAAGAATTTAATTTAAGTTAGAGTAGAGATCCACCACCACAAGCCCAGAGAGTGTACATTACCACAGGTTTTGGACCCAAAAAAAATCATAAAAATGTAAAAATAGAGCAATAAGGCATAATGTAATAAGAAAAAGGAAAAATATTGATACTAATAAGAATAAAAGTGCAAATATTTGTTTTGAAATATACGTTTTTAACCCTTTTATTAGTCTATTTCATTACAGATTCACAGCCCTAAATATAATACTTTGGAAGAATCAGTTTGAATCGAGAATCATGTTGAATCAAACATCGATCCTGGATTGAATTGTTACCCCAAAGAATTGAATTGAAGTTAGAGTAGCGATCCGCCACCACAAGCCCAGGAAGTGTGCACTACCACAGTTTTTGAACCAAAAAACTCAGAAATGTTTTAAAATAGAACAAAAAGGCAATACGTAATGAGAAAAGGCTAAAATGTTGATACTAATAGGAATAAAAGCGCAAATATGTGTTTTTAAATATAAGTTTTTAGCCCTTTTATTAGCCTATTTCATTACAGATTCACAGCCCTACATGTAATACTTTGCAAGAATCAGTTTGAATCAAGAAATGTGTTGAATCAAACATCAATTCTCAATCTAATCGTAACCCCCAAGAATTTAATTTAAGTTAGAGTAGAGATCCGCCACCACCAGCCCAGGGAGTGTACATTACCACAGGTTTTGGACAAAAAAAAATCTTAAAATTGTAAAAATAGAGCTATAAGGCATAAAGTAATAAGAAAAAGGAAAAATATTGATACTAATAAGAATAAAAATGCAAATATTTGTTTTTAAATATACATTTTTATCCCTTTTATTAGTCTATTTCATTACAGATTCACAGCCCTAAATATAATACTATGCAAGAATGAGTTTGAATCAAGAATCGTGTTGAATCAAACATTGATTCTGGATCAAATTGTTACCCCAAAGAATTGAATTGAAGTTAGGGTAGAGATCCGCCACCACAAGCCCAGGAAGTGTGCATTACCACAGTTTTTGAACCAAAAAACTCAGAATTTTTTAAAAATAGAACAAAAAGGTAATACGTAATGAGAAAAGGCTAAAATATTGATACTAATAAGAATAAAAGTGCAAATACTTGTTTTTAAGTATAAGTTTTTATCCCTTTTATTAGTCTATTTCATTACAGATTCACAGTCCTAAATATAATACTTTGCAAGAATCAGTTTGAATCGAAAATCGTGTTGAATCAAACATCGATTCTGGATCGAATTGTTACCCCCAAGAATCGAATTGAAGTTAGAGTAGAGATCCGCCACCACAAGCCCAGTGAGTTTGCATTACCACAGTTTTTGGACCAAACCCCCCCGCCCCCCCAAAAAATAAAAAAATAGAGCAAAAGGGCATGACGTAATGAGAAAAGGCTAAAATATGGATACTAATAGGAATAAAAGCACAACTATTTGTCTTACAATATATGTTTTTAGCCTTTGTATTAGTCTATTTCATTACAGGTTCACAGCCCTACAAATAATACATTGCAAGAATCAGTTTGAATCAAGAATCGTGTTGAATCAAACATTGATTTTGAATTGAATTGTTACCCCCAAAAATCGAACGTAATAAGAAAAAGCTAAAATATTGATACTGATAGGAATAAAAGCGCAAATATTTGTTTTTAAATATAAGATTTTGAGCCCTGTTATTAGCCTATTTCATTACAGATTTACAGCCCTACACGAAATACTTTGCAAGAATCAGTTTGAATCGAGAATTGTGATGAATCAAACAACGATTCTAGATCGAATTGTTACCACCAAGAATCGAATTGAAGTTAGCATAAAGATCCCCCACCACAAGCCCAGGGAGTGTACATTACCACAGTTTTTGAACCAAAAAACTCAGAAAAATGTAACAAATAGAACAAAAAGGCAATACCTAATGAGAAAAGGCTAAACTATTGATACTAATAGGAAGAAAAGCGCAAACACTTGTTTTTATATATTACTTTTTAGCTCTTTTAATAGCCTATTTCATTACAGCCCTACAAATAATACATTGCAAGAATCAGTTTGAATCGAGAATCGTGTTGAATCAAACAACGATTCTGAATCGAATTGTTACCCCCAAGAATCAAATCGTATCGCGTGGTGCCCAGAGAGTCACAGCCCTACAAATAATACACTGCACGGATCGCTTTGAATGGAGAATGGTGTTGACTAGATTCTGCACTCCTCAGGAATCTGAAGGAATCGTGAGGTGCCCAAAGAGTCACCCCCCACCAAAAAAAACTAGCAATGGTCCCATGAACAATGACTGGATGAGTAAGGGAGAGAGAGGGCGATTAAAAAAAAGTGAACGTTGGATTCGTCAGCCGACGGCGATACGGAGAATCCAGGCGGGCGAGAGTGAGAAAAAGAGATAGCAACAAGTCGGTGGTTGAAAGGTCTCACTAATGATTGACAGGACTGAGTCCAACACACCCTGATGGTGGCTGAAGGAGACAAGGTGGACGGGAGTTTGGGATCCCAGTAAATACGACCGATTCAATTCAGAATCTATTGAACAGGATTCTGGCAATTAATTATTTGGTTGCAGGTTAGAAAAGCTTCTTCTGCTTGCATGGAGATGGTTTTTCATCAAAAAGGAAAGAAGTCAAAAAAAAAATTTGCTTCATTAACGCAAATGATCTTCATGAAAATGAGTTTCATTAGACACCTGTGATATGAAGATTTGTATCAAACAATAACTCAAGTATTGGACAATACATTTCCATTAAGAACATAGTGAGACCGTCTTCTTGTCACGAACGTAGTGAGACCGTCTTCTTGTCACGAACGTAGTGAGACCGTCTTCTTGTCACGAACGTAGTGAGACCGTCTTCTTGTCACGAACATAGTGAGACCGTCTTCTTGTCACGAACGTAATGAGACCGTCTTCTTGTCACGAACGTAATGAGACCGTCTTCTTGTCACAAACGTAGTGAGACCGTCTTCTTGTCACGAACATAGTGAGACCGTCTTCTTGTTACGAACATAGTGAGACCGTCTTCTTGTCACGAACATAGTGAGACCGTCTTCTTGTCACGAACATAGTGAGACCGTCTTCTTGTCACGAACGTAGTGAGACCGTCTTCTTGTCACGAACGTAGTGAGACCGTCTTCTTGTCACGAACGTAGTGAGACCGTCTTCTTGTCACGAACGTAGTGAGACCGTCTTCTTGTCACGAACGTAGTGAGACCGTCTTCTTGTCACGAACGTAGTGAGACCGTCTTCTTGTCACGAACATAGTGAGACCGTCTTCTTGTCACGAACATAGTGAGACCGTCTTCTTGTCACGAACGTAGTGAGACCGTCTTCTTGTCACGAACGTAGTGAGACCGTCTTCTTGTCACGAACATAGTGAGACCGTCTTCTTGTCACGAACATAGTGAGACCGTCTTCTTGTCACGAACGTAGTGAGACCGTCTTCTTGTCACGAACGTAGTGAGACCGTCTTCTTGTCACGAACGTAGTGAGACCGTCTTCTTGTCACGAACATTGTGAGACCGTCTTCTTGTCACGAACATTGTGAGACCGTCTTCTTGTCACGAACGTAGTGAGACCGTCTTCTTGTCACGAACGTAGTGAGACCGTGTTCTTGTCACAAACGTAGTGAGACCGTCTTCTTGTCACAAACGTAGTGAGACCGTCTTCTTGTCACGAACATAGTGAGACCGTCTTCTTGTTACGAACATAGTGAGACCGTCTTCTTGTCACGAACATAGTGAGACCGTCTTCTTGCCACGAACATAGTGAGACCGTCTTCTTGTCACGAACGTAGTGAGACCGTCTTCTTGTCACGAACGTAGTGAGACCGTCTTCTTGTTACGAACATAGTGAGACCGTCTTCTTGTCACGAACATAGTGAGACCGTCTTCTTGTCAAGAACGTAGTGAGACCGTCTTCTTGTCACGAACGTAGTGAGACCGTCTTCTTGTCACGAACGTAGTGAGACCGTCTTCTTGTCACGAACGTAGTGAGACCGTCTTCTTGTTACGAACATAGTGAGATCGTCTACTTGTCACGAACATAGTGAGACCGTCTTCTTGTCACGAACATAGTGAGACCGTCTTCTTGTCACGAACGTAGTGAGACCGTCTTCTTGTCACGAACGTAGTGAGACCGTCTTCTTGTTACGAACATAGTGAGACCGTCTTCTTGTCACGAACGTAGTGAGACCGTCTTCTTGTCACGAACGTAGTGAGACCGTCTTCTTGTCACGAACATAGTGAGACCGTCTTCTTGTCACGAACATAGTCAGACCGTCTTCTTGTCACGAACGTAGTGAGACCGTCTTCTTGTCACGAACGTAGTGAGACCGTCTTCTTGTTACGAACATAGTGAGACCGTCTTCTTGTCACGAACGTAGTGAGACCGTCTTCTTGTCACGAACGTAGTGAGACCGTCTTCTTGTCACGAACGTAGTGAGACCGTCTTCTTGTTACGAACATAGTGAGATCGTCTACTTGTCACGAACATAGTGAGACCGTCTTCTTGTCACGAACGTAGTGAGACGGTCTTCTTGTCACGAACGTAGTGAGACCGTCTTCTTGTCACGAACGTAGTGAGACCGTCTTCTTGTTACGAACATAGTGAGACCGTCTTCTTGTCAAGAACGTAGTGAGACCGTCTTCTTGTCACGAACGTAGTGAGACCGTCTTCTTGTCACGAACGTAGTGAGACCGTCTTCTTGTCACAAACGTAGTGAGACCGTCTTCTTGTCACGAACATAGTGAGACCGTCTTCTTGTCACGAACATAGTGAGACCGTCTTCTTGTCACGAACGTAATGAGACCGTCTTCTTGTCACGAACGTAATGAGACCGTCTTCTTGTCACAAACGTAGTGAGACCGTCTTCTTGTTACGAACATAGTGAGACCGTCTTCTTGTTACGAACATAGTGAGACCGTCTTCTTGTCACGAACATAGTGAGACCGTCTTCTTGTCACGAACATAGTGAGACCGTCTTCTTGTCACGAACGTAGTGAGACCGTCTTCTTGTCACGAACGTAGTGAGACCGTCTTCTTGTCACGAACATAGTGAGACCGTCTTCTTGTCACGAACGTAGTGAGACCGTCTTCTTGTCACGAACGTAGTGAGACCGTCTTCTTGTCACGAACATAGTGAGACCGTCTTCTTGTCACGAACATAGTGAGACCGTCTTCTTGTCACGAACATAGTGAGACCGTCTTCTTGTCACGAACGTAGTGAGACCGTCTTCTTGTTACGAACATAGTGAGACCGTCTTCTTGTCACGAACGTAGTGAGACCGTCTTCTTGTCACGAACGTAGTGAGACCGTCTTCTTGTCACGAACGTAGTGAGACCGTCTTCTTGTTACGAACATAGTGAGATCGTCTACTTGTCACGAACATAGTGAGACCGTCTTCTTGTCACGAACGTAGTGAGACCGTCTTCTTGTCACGAACATAGTGAGACCGTCTTCTTGTCACGAACATAGTGAGACCGTCTTCTTGTCACGAACGTAGTGAGACCGTCTTCTTGTCACGAACGTAGTGAGACCGTCTTCTTGTCACAAACATAGTGAGACCGTCTTCTTGTCACGAACATAGTGAGACCGTCTTCTTGTCACGAACATAGTGAGACCGTCTTCTTGTCACGAACATAGTGAGACCGTCTTCTTGTCACGAACGTAGTGAGACCCTCTTCTTGTCACGAACATAGTGAGACCGTCTTCTTGTCACGAACGTAGTGAGACCGTCTTCTTGTCACGAACATAGTGAGACCGTCTTCTTGTCACGAACATAGTGAGACCGTCTTCTTGTCACGAACATAGTGAGACCGTCTTCTGGTCACGAACGTAGTGAGACCGTCTTCTTGTCACGAACATAGTGAGACCGTCTTCTGGTCACGAACGTAGTGAGACCGTCTTCTTGTCACGAACGTAGTGAGACCGTCTTCTTGTCACGAACGTAGTGAGACCGTCTTCTTGTCACAAACATAGTGAGACCGTCTTCTTGTCACAAACATAGTGAGACCGTCTTCTTGTCACAATAAAATAAGATATCTGTCAGCATTTTAACCTTAGTATGCTACCTTAGCTAATGAGCCAGCTTTTTTCAATACATTAGCAATTAAACACCTCAGAGTAATATATTTTGGTACTTGACGCATGTTACAGTTAGCATTTTAACATGCTAGCATTAGCATGCTAGCTGTTTTTAGATAATTATGCAGGCATACACCTGTGTCAAATACTTGAATAAAGATACCTTTTAGCATTTTAACCTTAGTCTGCTACCTTTTTTGTTTACCTAATTGTGTAGGTGTGCACCTCCGTCATATTTTAGTACTTGACGCATGCTAACTGTAGCGTGCTAGCATTTTAAACAAATTTTTCAATTGCCCCCTTAGAGTTGTAAAATTTGGTACTTGATATAATTTTAGCTAATGTGCCAGCTTTTTTCAATACATTAGCAATTACACACCTCAGAGTAATATATTTTGGTATTTGACGCATGTTACAGTTAGCATTTTAACATGCTAACATTAGCATGCTAGCTGTTTTTTTAGCTAATTTAGCAGGTATACACCTCAATGTCAAATACCCGAATAAAGATACCTGTTAGCATTTTAACCTTATTATGCTATCTTTTTTTTAGCTCACTTTGTAGGTGTGCACCTCTGTCATATTTTAGTACTCGACGCATGCTAACAGTAGCATGCTAACGGTAGCATGCTAGCATTTTAAACTATTTTTTCAATTACTCCCTTAGAGTTATAAAATTTGGTACTTGATATAATTTTAGCTTAAGTGCCAGCTTTTTTCAATACATTAGCAATTATACACCTCAGAGTAATATATTTTAGTACTTCACACATGTTACAGTTAGCATTTTAACATGCTAGCATTAGCACTAGCTGTTTTTTTTAGCTAATTTAGCAGGTATACACCTCAGTGTCAAATACTTGAATACAGATACCTGTTAGCATTTCAACCTTAGTATGCTACCTCTTTTTTTTTAGCAAATTTTGTAGGAGTGTACCTCTGTCATATTTTAGTACTTGACACATGCTAAAGGTAGCATGCTAGCATTTTAAACAAATGTTTTTCAAGTACATGCCTCAGAGTTATATAAATTGGTACTTGATATCATTTTAGCTTGCTAACATTAACATGCCAGCTTTTTTAAATACTTTAGCAAGTATACACAGAGTAATATATTTTGGTACCTGACGCATGTTACAGATAGGATTTGAATTTTTTTTTTTAGCTAATTTAGCAGGTATATGTCATATATTTTGGTATTTTACTAATGCTAACTGTAAGGATGTACACCTCAGTCATATTTTAGTACTTGATGCATGCTATTGTCAGCATGCCAGCATTTAAAAATATTTTTTTTAGGCACACACCTCAGAGTAATATAACGATGTGTGTATCACAATCCTAGTGTGTGTGTATAGCAGGGGTGTCAAACTCAAATACAGAGTGGGCCAAAATTTTAAACTGAACAAAGCCGCGGGCCAAGGTTGAACAAATTAACCTTTTAATAGGGACCCAAACAAGTTTTGCATTGAATATTGAACAAGCAAGGCTTATATAACTTTATAGTGACATGCAAAATCGAGTTTCAAATAATAATAATAATAATTCAAAAATATCTATGGCATATCAAATACAATTTAAATAAAAATGTAATGCCTCTTTTCTATTTGCAGCCTTCTGAGGTAAATATCAACATTAACTTTTTCCACAGGCTAATAAATTTGAAAATAAAATGACAATGAATAAAACAACCATTCAGGACTTTAAACTGCTCAGTTTGCAACACACTGATCTAATCTGATGTGCCCAAGCCAGATACCTGCCATCTTTTCTTGGATGCTAGTTCATTAATGTCGTGGCTCAGGCTTTGAGCTGAGGCAACCTTCATTATCGAACAAAGGTGTTCATCAGTCATTATATCTCGTTCACCCGGACCACAGTCTTGGGGGCGTGCCTGAAATGCACTGCCTTTAACGCACTCTACGAGCTATTGTCACTTCTGCTTTTCATCCATTCTAACATCGTTCAGACCCGGTCACAAGATATGTGCGGCTTCTGTACGCACACACGAGTGAATGCAACGCATACTTCATCAACAGCGATACAGGTTACACTGAGGGAGCCAGTATAAAAACTTTAACACTGTTAGAAATATACGCCACACTGTGTATCCACACCAAACAAGAATGACAAACACATTTCGGGAGAACATCCGCACCGTAACACAACATAAACACAACAGAACAAATACTCAGAATCCTTTGCGGCACCAACTCTTCCGGGACCCTACAAAATACACCCCCGCTACCACCAAACCCCCCCCCCCCACACACACACACACACAAACCTTGTAGCGTCCCGGAAGAGTTAGTGCTGCAAAGGGTTCTGGGTATTTGTTCTGTTGTGTTTATGTTGTGTTACGGTGCGGATGTTCTCCTGAAATGTGTTTGTCATTCTTGTTTGGTGTGGATTCACAGTGTGCCGCATATTTCTAACAGTGTTAAAGTTGTTTATACGGCCACCCTCAGTGTAACCTGTATCGCTGTTGATGAAGTATACGTTGCATTCACTTGTGTGCGCGTGCAGAAGCCGCACATGTCAGTGACTGGGCCAGCACTCGTTGGACTGGATGAAAAGCAGACCTGACGATTTTCTGGAGGGGCGCTGAAGTTTGGACGACTCCCGGGAGGGTTGGCAAGTATTAGAATTATATATATATATATATATATATATATATATATATATATATATATATATATATATATATATATATATATATGTATAATCGTCGGGCCAGCTTTAGTGTTAATTTGATATCCCTCAAGGGCCAAGTGAAATTTGGCCCGTGGGCCAGAGTTTGACACCCATAGTGTAAAGTGTCAAGATGTGTGTATCACAATCCTAGTGTGTGTGTAAAGTGTGAGAATGCCTCCTCTGTTCAAAATATGCTAGCTGGATGCTAATTTACATATTTGCATAGTAACTTTAGCACGCTAGCTTTTTTTGCTAATTAATTATACACCTTAGTGTCATAATTTTTTTGTATTTTATTAATGCTAACTCTAACCTATTGTTGGCATGTTTGCATAGTAACTTTAGCAAGCTAGCTTTTTTAGCTAATTAAGCAGGTATACACCTTTGTGTCATAATTTTTTGTATTTTATTAATGCTAACTCTAACCTATTGTTGGCATGTTTGCATAGTAACTTTAGCAAGCTAGCTTTTTTAGCTAATTAAGCAGGTATACACCTTTGTGTCATAATTTTTTGTATTTTATTAATGCTAACTCTAACCTATTGTTGGCATGTTTGCAAAGTAACTTTAGCACGCTAGCTTTTTTTGCTCATTTTGTTCATATTTGTCTGCCAAATATACTGTTCTGAGATGTACTAAAGTCGTTCAAAAAGTACCGTATTTTCCGCACTATAAGGCGCACCTAAAAACCACAAATTTTCTCTAAAGCTGACAGTGCGCCTTATAACCCGGTGCGCTTTATTACGATTCATTTTCATAAAGTTTCGATCTCGCAACTTCGGTAAACAGCCGCCATCTTTTTTCCCGGTAGAACAGGAAGCGCTTCTTCTTCTACGCAAGCAACCGCCAAGGAAAGCACCCGCCCCCATAGAACAGGAAGCGCTTCTTCTTCTACTGTAAGCAACCACCCGCCCCCGGAAGAAGAAGAAAAAACGCGCGGATATCACCGTACGTTTCATTTCCTGTTTACATCTGTAAAGACCACAAAATGGCTCCTACTAAGCGACAAGGATCCGGTTCATAAAAAGACGCAATCTCTCCATCCGCACACGGATTACTACCGTATTTCACAGCAACTGATATTCCTGTGAACCGCACTGTGGAACGGGAGCACGTACGGTGAATATTCGCACCACAGGGAATGAGAAGTCATCCTTCACTGTGGTTCTAGCTTGCCATGCTAACTTCCACCCATGGTGATATTCAAAAGGAAGACCTTGCCAAAAGAGACCTTTCCAGCCGGCGTCATCATAAAAGCTAACTCGAAGGGATGGATGGATGAAGAAAAGATGAGCGAGTGGTTAAGGGAAGTTTACGCGAAGAGGCCGGGTGGCTTTTTTCACACAGCTCCGAAGGCGAACACACCTTCACTAAGACGGGCAGACAGCGCCGGACGACATACGCCAACATTTGCCAGTGGATCGTAAATGCCTGGGCAGATATTTTGGTCACAACTGTGGTCCGAGCTTTCCGGAAGGCAGGATTCACAGAACTACTGGACAACAACAGCGACACTGACTCCGATGACTTCGAAGAGACGGAGCCGGCCATTTTGGAACCCACGCTTGCGCAACTTTTCAATTCGGACACCGAAGACGAAGAATTCGAAGGATTTACGAATGAAGAATAACTTCAGAAGGTGAGCGCTATGTTTATTTTGTGTGTTGTGACATTAACGTTCGAGCAACATTATGTTGCTATTGCTCTACACCATTTTGAATTTTACTATGTTTGTGATTGCACATTTGCGTACATTTTGGGACAGAGTTGTTAGAACGCTGGTTTTCAATATATTATTAAAGTTTGACTGAACTATCTGACTGTTTTTTTTTACATTCCCTTTAGCGCAGCGTAGGCGCGGCTTATAATCCGGGGCGGCTTATTGGTGGACAAAGTTATGAAATATGTAATTCATTGAAGGTGCGGCTAATAATCCGGTGCGCCTTATAGTGCGGAAAATACGGTACTTTGACATTATAGGTTTTTTAGCAACCAGACAAGAGGATTTGAAAGCCTATCTGACCCAAAATTTCCGCCATGCATGGGTTCAAGGGTCGGTTCCCCCAAATGCAGCCGCACAATGCCTTCATTCTGCCTGCACCGCTCGTAAGTCACACCGGCTGAAGAGCGACGGTGCGCTGACACGTGACCACAAGAAAGCACAAAAAATGCCGTCAATGAAAAGAAGGAATTTGAGAAATGTGGAAAAGTCAACAAGAAGGTGAGTTTGAGCTCACGCTGACTTCTCCACTAGTTACTTATTGAACCAACGTCCATTGAAAACATGATTTTAGGAAACTCTTCTGTCTGCTAAGGATGCACGGGAGTCATCAGGTGAGCACACAGGTCAAAAGGTTGTGGCAGGCCTTAGGGTAATAATAATTAAAGCTGCAAGTTGTGATGAACGGGACCTCGCACAGACTCCGGAGTTGGGCAAGTGCAGCCACGGCCTTCCCCACCTTCGTATCGCATCTAATGTTTCAGGAACATCAGAGCATGTGAAAGGAAATGATGGCTCTTGGAATTTTCCACCACAAGGGGGCGAGCTCGGTGTCGGTGAACTAAACAGAAATGCTAACATTAGCATGCTAACAGGTAGAATGCGTCAAGAACTAAGTTACATGACTCGAAGGCATGCAAATCGGCTCAAAAAGTGAGCATGTGTCAAATTTTATGAATCTGAGCTGTTCGGCTGCAAAGTTGGCTCAACAAGTTATTATGCTAATGTTAGCATGCTAACAGTTACCATGAGTCGAGATCGGCTAAAAAAGTTAGCATGTGTCAAGTGCCAGGTTGTATGAATCTGAGGTGTTTGGCTGCAAAGTCGGCTAAATAAGTTAGCATGCTAAGGTTGTGTAGCTGCTAGCTCCTATGATGCTTGTTGATATCATCAAATACCTGTTTCTTATGCTGATATCAATATCGATCCTACTTCCTAAGCTGTGCTAACTGCAAACGTTGTCATTGCTAATAGCATGCTAGTGCTAAGCTGTGCTAACTGCAAGATGAGATGCAAACTTCACACCTATCAGCTCAATTTGTTTACTAGTAAACTTTCAGTAAGTCGTTGATTCATTTTGGACTAAATAACCACACATTTCCTTCATTTGATGTTTAAAATGTGCTCCATGTGATAGTGCATGACATGCTGCAGGGGCTCCATCATTCAAATCAGTCTTACGTATTATTGTTGTACTAAATTCATGAATGCATTTGTGTTATTTATTCCAAAATCATTCAATAAGTTACAATTTACAAAAATATGTTCCAATGCCCAAAATTTATTTTAGAATTTGTAAAAAAAAAAAAAACTATTAATTTGCACCAAATTATTTATTTTTATTAATTTGCACCAAATAAAATTATTTATTTGCACCAAAAAAAGAAAAACAATTTTTTATTTGCACCAAAAATGTGCAAACATGCTTACAAACAGAGGTGACAGGGTTAACACTGCAAAAACTAATTTCACTCTTCTCTTATGTACTCCTTTTACACTGTAAGAGTCATTTTACTTTATTTCTGTTTTATTGTGAACACTTTTTACACTCGCATGATCGTTAATATTGTTGGAAAAAACACTGCAAGATCTAAATTTACCCCAATGATACACTTATTTTAATCTGTAACTTGTACTTAAATCACTGTTTCCTTCATTTGATGTTTAAAATGTGCTTCATGTGATAGTGCATGACATGCTGCAGGGGCTCCATCATTCAAATCAGTTTTACGTATTATTGTTGTACTAAATTCATGAATGCATTTTTGTTATTTATTCCAAAATCATTCAATAAATTACAATTTACAAAAATGTGTTCCAATGCCAAAATACATTTTAGAATTTGTAAAAAAATTTTTATAAAATTATCTATTTGCACCAAAAATGTGCAACAATGCTTACAAACAGAGGTGACAGGGTTAAAACACACTGCAAAAACAAATGTCACTCTTCTCTTATGTACTCCTTTTACACTGTAAGAGTCCATCCATCCATCCATTTTCTACCGCTTGTCCCTTTTGGGGTAGCGGGGGGTGCTGGAGCCTATCTCAGCTGCATTCGGGCAGAAGGCGGGGTACACCCTGGACAAGTCGCCACCTCATCAGAGTAATTTTACTTCATTTCTGCTTTATTGTGAACACTTTTTACACTTGCATGATTGTTAATATTGTTGTAAAAAACACTGCAAGATCTAAATTCATCCCATTATACATTTATTTTACTCTGTAACTTGTACTTAAATCACTGTTTCCTTCATTTGATGTTTAAAATGTGCTCCACGTGATAGTGCATGACATGCTGCAGGGGCTCCATCATTCAAATCAGTTTTACGTATTATTGTTGTACTAAATTCATGAATGCATAGTTGTTATTTATTCCAAAATCATTCAATAAATTACAGTTTACAAAAATATGTTCCAATGCCAAAATTAATTTTAGAATTTGTAAAAAAAAAATGTTATTATTTATTTGCACCAAAAATGTGCGAAAATGCTTACAAACAGAGGTGACAGGGTTAACACTGCGAAAACTAATTTCACTCTTCTCTTATGTACTCCTTTTACTCTGTAAGTCATCAAGAGAGTCATTTTTACTTTCTTTCTGTTTTATTATCAAGCTGTCAACACTTTTTACACTTGTATGATATGATACATTTATTTTACTCTGTAACTTGTACTTAAATCACGGTTTCCTTCATTTGATGTTTAAAATGTGCTCCATGTGATAGTGCATGACATGCTGCAGAGGCTCCATCATTCAAATCAGTCTTTTTTCTAGCTGTTGTTGTGCTAAATGAGTCAAATTCATGAATGCATTTTTGCTATTTGTTTCAAGTTACAGAAATTGGTTTAAAAATGTGTACATTTTTTTAAATGTTTTTGGGCTGTAAAATGTGCAACAATGCTTAGAAACAGAAGAGTTAAGTATATTCATATTTGGATGATGTTCCATACATTCAACAGTGCATGATATGCTGCACTGACTCTAGGGCTGAAACGACGCGTCGACGTAGTCGACGTCATCGGTTACGTAAATACGTCGAGGGCGTTTTTGTTCGTCGACGCGTCGCATATTTACGTCACACTACCGTCATGGCGGAGCGCAAAGCAGACGATGCGAGCGGTGCGAGCGAGGGGAAAAAAGCACGCCAAAAGTCGTCAAAAGTGTGGGAGTATTTCAATAAACGGCCTAAGAAGAAACGCTACTTTTACTCCGCTACTTTTATTTACATTCAGCTCGCTACTCGCTACTAATTTTTATCGATCTGTTAATGCACGCTTTGTTTGTTTTGGTCTGTCAGACAGACCTTCAAAGTGCCTGCCTTACTGGTGACGTTTCACTTCGTTCCACCAATCAGATGCAGTCACTGGTGACGTTGGACCAATCAAACAGAGCCAGGGGTCACATGACCTGACTGGCTCCGAGCTAACTTTGGGTGTTACCATTTAGTGGTCAATTGTACGGAATATGCACTGTACTGTGCAATCTACTAATAAAAGTTCCACTCAATCAATCAAAAGTGTGAAGGAAAAAAGACCCTTTTTTTTATTTCAACCGTAAAGACTGACTGCACAGTTCCTGTCTTCAAAATAAAAGTCCCGCTCCATCGCGCCTGCGCTTTCAAAATAAGAGTCTCCGAAAGCCAGCGCAAACAAGCTAGCAAGCTACGGAGTTTGCCGCCAATGCATTTCTTGTAAAGGGTATAAAAATTAATATGGAAGGTGGACAAATAAGATGCCAAATAACAACCACTTTCATGTGGTATTAGACAGAAAGGAGGAACTTTTTTTCTCCTCCATTTGAAAACGTGGACGTTACCAGCACTGCTTCCTGATTACAATCAATGCAAGTCAACAGAATCAGGTAATACACCAACTTATATTCTTGTCTTCATGAAAGAAAGGAATCTATATGTTAAACATGCATGTATAATTATTAAAACACCTTTAACATGTAAACAAAAACGGCAAAATAAATAAATATAAATTATATACTGTATATATCAATGCATGTATATATATATATATATATATATATATATATATATGTGTGTGTGTGTGTGTGTGTGTGTGTGTGTGTGTGTGTGTGTGTGTGTGTGTGTGTGTGTATATATATATACACATATATATATATATATATATATATATATATATATATATATATATATATATATATATATATATATATATATATGATATGTGTGTGTATGTTACTCAGTACTTGAGTAGTTTTTTCACAACATACTTTTTACTTTTACTCAAGTAAATATTTGGGTGACTACTCCTTACTTTTACTTGAGTAATAAATCTCTAAAGTAACAGTACTCTTACTTGAGTACAATTTCTGGCTACTCTACCCACCTCTGCTAATAATGTTGTTGTATGCACACTGTGTCGAGCGGAAATGGCCTATCATAGCAGCACAACGGCAGCGTTCTTGCCATCACCATCAACTAGTCAATCGTCCGCGTGAGTATACGTTGTCATCATTACACAAAAACATGAATGTGTCATTTGTATCTGCGTTGTAAATTCATAAACTAAAGCACCGTTTCGCTCTGAGAGGAGCGTTTGGCGTGCCTGTTCAGTGTTTACAAAGACGCGCTCCTCTTTAACGCTAACGTTAATTAGTTGTGCAAATACCTTTTACAACATTAACAATTACGTATACTATGTACAAACGAACAATTAACTTTCACTTTAATCATACTATCATTGTTGTGTTATTAAGCAAAATAAGCAAACGTTTTACTTTTGTTGAAATGTTTACACTGTTGTTACAGAATATTTCGTTTTGCACTTTTTTGTATTGGATGTTTATCTTTATTTTTGCACATTTTAGCAAATAAGCAATACTTTTACTTTTGTTGAAATGTTTACACTGTTGTTACAGAATATTTCCGTTTTGCACTTTTTTGAATTGGATGTTTATCTTTATTTTTGCACATTTTAAAGCAAAATAAGCAATACTTTTACTTTTGAAATGCTTATACTATTGCAGAATATTAAGATTTGCACTGGATGTTTACTTTTATATTTGCACATTAAAAGCAAATAAGCTACTTTTAATTTTGTTAAATGTTTACATTGTTACAGAATATTTTGTCATGTTGTTGTCAATGTTGACTGAGTGGCCATACTTTTTTTTTTGTAAATAAAAGCCATGCCTTTTGAAAAAACTGGCCTACATTTATTTTTTCATCTTCATTTTAAATAAAAAAAATAATCGGTAAAAGGAAAAATAATCTATAGATTAATCGAAAAAATAATCTATAGATTAACCGATTAATCGAAAAAAATAATCTATAGATTAATCGATAGAAAAATAATCGTTAGCTGCAGCCTTAACTGACTCCAATACTTCAAGCAAATTAAAGTACAGTACCCTATTGGAAAAATGTAAAAGTAACTAAAGACATTTTAAAATCATACTATTTTGCAAGGTTTTTTTTTTTCAAATTAATCTTCAGGTCAGTTTATATTTTGTTGTATTATTATATTTCAAATGATTGTCCTATTCATAAATTATATAATTTTTTGTATTCTATTTTTAAATGTCAATAAATTATTACTTCAATTTTAATTATCATTAGAATGTTTTCTATTCATTTTATAGTTAAAATGTTTAATTGTTCTGACTGCCATGACAGTGCATGATATGCTGCACTGACTCCAATAGTTAACAGAAAAGAAACATTTAAGATTGGAAATGGTTCAATGTAAAAATAAATAAATACATTTTTAAAAATCATATTATTTTTCAGGTTTTTTTTTTCAAATTAATCTTCAGGTCAGTTTATATTTTGTCGCTAAATTTGAGGGTATTTTTTTTGCCAACCATTTTTTGTTGTTGTAGAAAATTATTGTCCTATTCACAAATTATATCTTTTTAAAAAATGTATTCTAAAATGTCATTAAATTAAAACTTACATTTTAATTATAATTATAATTTTTTCTATACATTTTATAGTTAAAATGTTTCATTAGGCTGACTGCCATGACAGTGCATGATATGCTGCACCGACTCCAATAGTTAACAGAAAATAAACATTTAAGATTGAAAATTATTCAATGTAAAAATAAATAAATGCATTTTTTAAATTCACATTATTTTGCAGCTTTTTTTTTTCAAATTAATCTTTAGTTCAGTTTGTATTTTGTTGCCAAATTTGAGGGCATTTTTTGAAAATCATTTATTGTTGTACAAAATTATTGTCCTATTCATAAATTATATATTTTTTTACATTTTATTCTAAAATTTCATTAAATTAACACTTCCATTTTAATTATCGTTACAATTTTTTCTATTCATTTTATAGTTAAAATGTTTTATTACGCTGACTGCCATGACAGTGCATGATATGCTGCACTGACTCCAATAGTTTGTAGAAAAAAAACATTTGAGACTGGAAATGATCACACAGGAGCCGAAACAAAACCATAGAAGAAGAAAAAAAGAGACGCGGCCCAAAGATTGCAAGTGACTTCTGACTGAGAGAAATGATTTGGCCTCATTTAGAGTGAAATCCCCATGAATAATCTGCACGAGAGCCCGGAACGGTCCGGATAAAACACGCTTGGCTGAGTGCAACGTTTGTTTGCGTCCCCAAGGAACATGAAGCCTTTTTTGGCTGTTTGAAGCCTGACTGCGCTCACTTTGTTGGCCTCACGCACACCCAGTGGAACTCTGTGTGTTTGGGTGGGGGGTGACTAAACGCTGGATTTAGGCTTCAAGCACACCCAGTGGAAGTCTATGAGGGGCCGTTAGGGACATTATTCAGAATTACCTCTTACATACACTACTGAAATGCTCTCACATAAACAACTGAAATGTTTTTCTCTCACACACTACTGAAACACTCTTATACACACTACTGAAATGCTCTCGCATAAACAACTGAAATGAGAAAAAGATTTCAGTTGTTTATGTGAGAGCATTTCAGTAGTGTGTATAAGAGTGTTTCAGTAGTGTGTGTGAAAGAGTGTTTTAGTAGTGTGCATAAAAGTGTTTTAGTAGTGTGTATAAGAGTGTGTAAGTAGTGTGTGTGTGAGAAAAAGATTTCAGTTGTTTATATTTTTAAACGATGGATTTAGGCCAGCATGATAAAAGATATGTTCAGGAACATTACCTCTTTTTAGTTTCTCAACATGTTTTTTTTTTTTACTTTCCCAATGTCTAACTGCTCAGTACATCTTGCCAGGTGCTAGCATGCTAATTGTTAGCATTTTAATTGTCTTTTTTAAATGAACTTTCACGATGTAGGAACATTATAGAACTAACTTGTCATGTGCTAGCATGCTAACATTAGCAGCAATGTAGCTCATTTTAAACCTAAAAACTGTAGATTTTGATATTTGGCGCCATCATAAAAGTATGCTAACTTTTTCATGTTAGCTTGCTGACGTCATCATGCTAACATTTTAAGCTAGCAATTTAGCTCATTTTATTAGTTTAAACCCAAAAATTGTGGCTTTTTATATTAGCACCATCTTAGAAGTACACTAAGCTGTCCTATGTCATCGTGCTAACTTTAACATACTAATGTTTTATGCTAGCATGTTAGCTGATTTATTAAGCTAAACATTAACCTTTTTGATACTTGGCGCCATCTTAGAAGTTTGTTGAGTTATTATATTTTAGCATGCTAACATCAGCAGTAATGTAGCTAATTGTGTATGTTTAAACCTAAAAATTACTAAAAGTATGCTATGGTTTTTATGTTAGCATGCCAACGTCATACTAATGTTTTAGGCTAGCACTTTGCTCAATTTATTTGTTTAAACCCAAAAACTATAGCTTTTGGTACTTGGCGCCATCTTAGAAGTACGCTAACTTTTCATGCTAACTTTAACATGCCAATGTTTTATGCTAGGATTTTAGCTATTTCAATGTTAAACCTTAATCTTTTTGATACTTTTTGTACTAGCATTTTAGATACTTGTTTATGTTCAAACCTAAAAATCGTGGATTTGTTCTATGTGTTACTATGTCACCATGTTAATGTTAGCCTGCTAATGTTAGCATTTGAACGTTTTATACTATGGTAGGTAGGTGGTAGGTCTTTATTGTCATTGCACAAGTACGACGAAACTTTGTTTTCAGCACAATCATAGCACAGTCATACTAGCAATTTAGCTACTTTTGTTTGTTTAAACCTAAATATCATGG
The DNA here is from genome assembly GCF_033978685.3 of Nerophis lumbriciformis. NCBI lineage: Eukaryota > Metazoa > Chordata > Actinopteri > Syngnathiformes > Syngnathidae > Nerophis > Nerophis lumbriciformis. The sequence goes on along the minus strand of NC_084570.2, from coordinate 38,114,068 downwards.
CTTTCGATACTTGGCGCCATCTTAGAAGTACACTTTTCCGATGTCATCATGCTAACTTTAACATAGTAATATTTTAGGCTAACATTTTAGCTAGTTTTATATGTTCAACCTTAACCTTTTTGAAACTTGCCGCCATCTTAGAAGTGGACTAACTTTTCCTATGTCATCATGCTAACTGTAACATACTAATGTTTTATGCTAGCCTTTTGACTAATTTTATATGTTTAACCTTAACCTTTTTGATACAAGGCGCCATCTTAGAGATGTGTTGACTTTTTCCTGTGCTAGCATGCTAACGTTAACAGCTATGTAGCTAATTTTGTATGTTTAAACCTAAACATATTGGATTTTGATTCTTGGCGCCATCTTAGAAGTATGCTAACTTGTTCTTTGTCAGCATGTTAATGTTAGCATGCTAATTTTAGCATGCTAACAAACATATATTTCACAATGTATAAGAATTCCTCTAATTGTAAGCTATATTGAAATACAAGAAATATAACTGGTTTGTGCGTGCAAACACTTTTTCTGAATGTGATCCTGCGTCCATTTTTAGTAGGAAAGGCACGCGACTCTCTTTATACGAGGCCCCAGGTCTGCCGGAGCATAAGAAGAAGCAGCATTAGGAATCATTGGCTTCCCTCATAAACCACCACTTTTTTTCCCCATGGCCAATTATGCAAATGAGTAGTTGTGCAGGGTGGTAATAGTCACAACAGTGCATGCTATGCTGCTGCTCAGAAACACTTTTAAAGGGGCTTAAGTGTCACAGCTGGAGATGCAAAGGATGATTACTTGTCATTTTACAGCTCACAAAACATGGGTCGACTTTTTGCTAAATGGGGATTCATTTAGACTTAATCTGTACTTAATAGTCACGACAGGGCACGTCATGCTGGGACTTGAACGTGCGTCAGTCCACTCAGAATGATACGCTGCAGTGTCCAAATTGTTTACACTTGGGGCCAAATGGAGGTCTGTTATTGTCGGGGCTGACTAAACGCTGGATTTAGGCCTCAAGCACACCCAATGGAGGTCTGTTATTGTTGGGGGATGACTAAACGCTGGATGAAGACCTCGCACACACCAAATGGAGGTCTGTTTGTGTCAAAGGTGACTAAACGCTGGATTTAGGCCTCAAGCACACCCACTGGAGGTCTGTTTGTGTCGGGGGTGACTAAACGCTGGATTTAGGCCTCAAGCACACCCAATGGAGGTCTGTTATTGGCGGGGATGACTAAATGCTGGATTTAGGCCCCAAGCACACCCAATGGAGGTCTGTTTGGGTCGGGGGTGACTAAACGCTGGATTTAGGCCCCAAGCACACCCAATGGAGGTCTGTTTGGGTCGGGGGTGACTAAACGCTGGATTTAGGCCTCAAGCACACCCAATGGAGATCTGTTTGTGTCTCCAAATCAACTTCAGATCTAACCGTTAATTGTAAGTTTTAATTATTTTGTATGTTTTTTTGTTTGTTTGTTTGTTTTATGTCATTTTTGTTAAAGAAAACCTTGTTTTTGATGGCAAAACATACAAAATATGCAAATTGTTCCCCCCCAAAATATTTCAAAATGGAATATTAGATGTGAAGTAATTGAAGCCTTAAATATGTCAATAAATCATAACATTGATTTTGATTCATTATTATTTTTTGAGCAATGACAGTTAAAAAAAAGCTGGTAAAATTATTGTTGATCCAAAATGTCCCCACTCATAAAAGTATTAAAAATAATAATACTTTAAAATTAAATCTCCAAATCAACTTCGGATCTAATCGTTGATTGTAAGTTTTTATTATTTCGTATGTTTTTTGTTTTTTTGTTTTATGTCATTTTTGTCAAAGAAAACTTTAGGCCTCAAGCACACCCAATGGAGGTCTGTTATTGGCGGGGATGACTAAATGCTGGATTTAGGCCCCAAGCACACCCAATGGAGGTCTGTTTGGGTCGGGGGTGACTAAACGCTGGATTTAGGCCCCAAGCACACCCAATGGAGGTCTGTTTGGGTCGGGGGTGACTAAACGCTGGATTTAGGCCTCAAGCACACCCAATGGAGATCTGTTTGTGTCGGGGGTGACTAAACGCTGGATTTAGGCCTCAAGCACACCCAATGGGGGTCTGTTTGTGTCGTGGGTGACTAAATGCTGGATTTAGGCCTCAAGCACACCCAATGGAGGTCTGTTATTGGCGGGGGTGACTAAACGTTGGATTTAGGCCCCAAGCACACCCAATGGAGGTTTGTTTGGGTCGGGGGTGACTAAACGCTGGATGAAGACTTCGCACACACCAAATGGAGGTCTGTTTGTGTCAGGGGTGACTAAACGCTGGATTTAGGTTAAACCTATATCCATTTTGATATTTGTCATTTTCAAAACCAATACAACATATACATTTTTTAACCTCCAGGGCTCCCCTCAGGTTTGGTCCCGGGGACCTGAAAAGGTCTCAGTCATAAAAATTTTAAAAATAAGTAATCTATTATTATTATTTTTTAAATATTAATCAGCGCTTAAATCTTAGGTCAACTTCAGGTCTGTCTGTCGATATTAAGTAATGATAAATAAATGATAAATGGGTTGTACTTGTATAGCGCTTTTTCTACCTTCAAGGTACTCAAAGCGCTTTGACACTACTTCCACATTTACCCATTCACACACACATTCACACACTGATGGAGGGAGCTGCCATGCAAGGCGCTAACCAGCACCCATCAGGAGCAAGGGTGAAGTGTCTTGCTCAGGACACAACGGACATGACGAGGTTGGTACTAGGTGGGGATTGAACCAGGGACCCTCGGGTCGCGCACAGCCACTCTTCCACTGCGCCACGCCGCCCCAAGTACAACTTTTTTTATGCTCTTTTTGTCAAATAAAACCCTGTTTTATGGCAAAAACACAAATTATGCAATATTTTTCCCCAAAGTGTAATATTTGATGTGAAGTAATTACAGATTTAAATATGTCAATAGTTCATAACATTAATTTTGAGTCATTATGTTTTTTGAGCAAAGACTTTTTGAAAAAAAAACAAAACACTAAAATTCTTGGGCACCCAAAATGGTCCCGCTCATAAAAGTGTTAAAAATAAGTCAGACTTTTTTTTTTCTTTCAGCATTACTCGATCTATTTCATATCTATTCGTCTGTGATAAGTTTTTAAAATGTTGTCAAGTTTTTTTCAGATTTGTCCGGCGATTTTACGTTTTTTTTTGTTTTGTTTCATGCCCTTTTTTGGCAAGAAAAAACAACCTGTTTTCATGACAAAAACACGAATAATGTTAACTGTTAAAAATAAGTCATACATGTTTTTCTTTAATTTTTTACTTTCAACGCTTAATTCTTTAAATAAACTTCAGATCTATCCGTTGATTACAATTTTTAAATATTTTAATGGGGTTTTATGTTTGTGTCATGCTCTTTTTGTCAAAGAAAACCACATTTTTAAAGGCACAAACACAACATATGCAAAAACAAAATGTCAATTATTCATAACAACATTGATTTTAAGTCATTATTATTTTTTGAGCAATGACAGTTAAAAAAAAATCCTGGTAAAATTCTTGTTGATCCAAAATGTCCCCACTCATAAAAGTGTTAAAAATAAGTCATACTTTAAAATTAAATCTCCAAATCAACTTCAGATTAACCGTTGATTGTAAGTTTTTATTATTTCGTATGTTTTTTGTTTGTTTGTTTTATGTCATTTTTGTCAAAGAAAACCTTGTTTTTGATGGCAAAACATACAAAATATGCAAATTGTTCCCCCAAAAAATATTTCAAAATGGAATATTAGATGTGAAGTAATTGAAGCCTTAAATATGTCAAAAGATCATAAAAACATTGATTATTATTCATTATTATTTTCTGAGCAATGACAGATCCAAAAGGTCCCACTCATAAAAGTATTAAAAATAAGTCATACATTTTTTTCCTTCAACACTTAAATCTGTAGATCAATTTCAGATCTGACCGGCGATTTTATTTTTTTTGTTTTGTTTTGTTTCATGCCCTTTTTGCCCCCAAAAAACTGTTTTCATGACAAAAACACGAATAATGCTAAGTGTTAAAAATAAGTATTACATTTTTATTTTTTACTTTCAACGCTTAATTCTTTAAATAAACTTCATATCTATCTGTTGATTACAATTTTTTAATGTTTTAATGGGGTTTTATGTTTATTTTATGCTCTTTTTTTTTCAAAGAAAACCAATTTTTTTTAAAGGCACAAACACAAAATATGCACACAAAAAATTTATAAATGGAATATTTGATGTGAAGTAATTAAATATGTCAATAATTCATAACAACATTGATTTTGATTCATTATTATTTTTTGAGCAATGATAGTTAAAAAAAAATCCTGGTAAAATTATTGTTGATCCAAAATGTCATAAAAGTGTTAAAAATAAGTCATACTTTAAAATTAAATCTCCAAATCAACTTCAGATCTAACCGTTAATTGTAAGTTTTAATTATTTTGTATGTTTTTTTGTTTGTTTGTTTGTTTTATGTCATTTTTGTTAAAGAAAACCTTGTTTTTGATGGCAAAACATACAAAATATGCAAATTGTTCCCCCCCAAAATATTTCAAAATGGAATATTAGATGTGAAGTAATTGAAGCCTTAAATATGTCAATAAATCATAACATTGATTTTGATTCATTATTATTTTTTGAGCAATGACAGTTAAAAAAAAGCTGGTAAAATTATTGTTGATCCAAAATGTCCCCACTCATAAAAGTATTAAAAATAATAATACTTTAAAATTAAATCTCCAAATCAACTTCGGATCTAATCGTTGATTGTAAGTTTTTATTATTTCGTATGTTTTTTGTTTTTTTGTTTGTCATTTTTGTCAAAGAAAACTTTGTTTCTGATGGCAAAACACACAAAATATGCAAATTGTTCCCCCCAAAAATTTCTAAATGGACTATTAGATGTGAAGTAATTAAACATGTCCATAATTTATAATAATATTGATTTTGAGTCATTGTTATTTTTAAGTCATGACAGTTTTAAAGTAAAAAAAAAAAAACATCCTGCATGGCAGCTTTGCAACTTTGTCTTGTTACTTTTCTCTTCTTTGGTCTTCTACTCCACTTTTTTTTTCAATTTAGTATTTTTTTAAATGAGCTACGGGGCTTAAAATGGCCCCCGGGGCCCACTTTGGACACCTCTATGTTATGAAAAGACAGCTGATGATTTCGACAAAGCTTTTCTAAAAGTGCCTGTGCAAAATGAAAGAGTTCCAAAGGAAGTCTCAAAGGAGGCATGAATGGCCAATCAACAACACCCTGGACTCTCCTTCATCTCCCACCAGACCTGGGTCCTGTTCAAGTGGCCCCCGGCTTTTGTTAGATCTACAAATATTCTTATTATATGCTAGCAAGCGCTCTGAAACTAATACGCACGTACTTCCAATACAAATCAAGTCTTTTCAAAGCGACAGTCTGTGGGCCCGATCTACTCAAGGTTTGCGTGTACTAAAACACGTGCAAACCTGATAGCACACGCAAAGCTGATCGACTAAACTTGAGAGCAGAGGACTTCAAATTGTACGGCCCGTGGGCCGGATCAGGCCCGCCAACAGGTTTTATCCGGCCCGCGGGATAAGTTTGCTAAGTATAAAAATGAGCCGAAATTTTTGAATGAAAGAAACTGCTGTTCTAAATATGTCCACTAGATGTCGCAATAGCAATTTTTTGTATCTTTGTAGATGATGCTACATATGTAAAAAAAAAAAAACACATGTTAGTGCACCAGTCGAGGAAAATGAGCAAACTACAAAAATAACATCCTGTAATTTGATTTTATAATATTTTTTAGATTGAAAATGAACACCAATGACTTGATAAATGGGTTGTACTTGTATAGCGCTTTTCTACCTTCAAGGTACTCAAAGCGCTTTGACACTACTTCCACATTTACCCATTCACACACACATTCACACACTGATGGAGGGAGCTGCCATGCAAGGCGCTAACCAGCACCCATCAGGAGCAAGGGTGAAGTGTCTTGCTCAGGACACAACGGACATGACGAGGTTGGAACTAGGTGGGGATTGAACCAGGGACCCTCGGGCCGCGCACGGCCATTCTTCCACTGCGCCACGCCGTCCCTTGACTTGACTGATGAACATTATCGCTTAATTTATCCAGAAAGTGTAAATAACGACAAATAGAGATAGAATACTATTAACCGCAACATATAAGTGTAAAAAAAAACAACAACATTATGATTTGTACATTTTCAGAATATGCTTGTTCTATTTTTAAACAAAGATCTGAAGTTGTCTTTATTTTTAAGTTATCGTGCCGTGATTTTACCAGTCCAGCCCACTTGGGAGTAGATTTTTCTCTATGTGGCCCCCCATCTAAAATGACTTTGACACCCCTGATTTAGCGTGTCTGACTTCATGTATATGCAGAAGAATGTATTTTTGGACTATGGAGCACACCCGTGTATAAGCCACACCCACTACATTTCAGGAGCTCACAATATTCATTTACATTATATATGTATAAATATATATATTTATGTTCCAAAATAATATTACATTACAACCAAAACACTGATTGTAAACCAGATATTAATAATTTCACCCCAAAAGACAAAACTCTGCACTTAAATAATTGTGTAAATATTTAAAAAATGTATTTAGAGAATGAAAATTTCGTCCAGTTCAGATCCAAAGCTGATTAAAAGATATCAGTTTTCATATTTTAAAAAAAAAAAAAAAAAGATAAAACTTGTGTAACAGTTCTGTGTGTGTGTTTTGTTTTTTTTAAACATAAACATGTACTGCTTTAAAATCAAAATGTATCATTTGTATTATAATTGATTGACATTACTACACTTGTCTGATTAATGGGGCTTTTCCTGCTATGACAGGAATGGCATAAACAATATTTCAAAAATCAATAAAAATGCATAACTGAAGCTGATTACAATTCAAGCTTTTGAAAGTGGAAATAATAGTCAGATTTTATAGCATTGTTTTGCTGCAGGGAACTGTTTGGATCCTATTGTCAAGTAGTATTATCATATTGACTATTTAATAAATCCATGTAGTGTCAGTTTGCACATGTAATATACAACCATGTAGGTTTATTGTACAAACCCAAAACCAGTGAGGTTGACACGTTGTGTAATTCGTAAATAAAAAGAAGATGAGCTCGGGCTTGGGTGTTGTTGATAAATGGCTTTGGCTTTGCATAGTAGAGTTTTAACTCGCACTTACAGATGTAGTGACCAACTGTAGTTACTGACAGTGGTTTTCTGAAGTGTTCCTGAGCCCATGTGGTGATATCCTTTACACACTCATGTCGCTTTTTGATGCAGTACAGCCTGAGGGATCCAAGGTCTGTAATATCATCGCTTACATGCAGTGATTTCTCCAGATTCTCTGAACCTTTTGATGATATTACGGAGCGTAGATGGTGAAATCCCTAAATTCCTTGCAATAGCTGCTTGAGAAATGTTGTTCTTAAACAATTTGCTCAGGCATTTGTTGACAAAGTGGTGACCCTCGCCCCGTCCTTGTTTGTGAATGACTGAGCATTTCATGGAAGCTGCTTTTACACCCAATCATGGCACCCACCTGTTCCCAATTAGCCTGTTCACCTGTGGGATGTTCCAAATAAGTCTTTGAAGAGCACTCCTCAACTTTCTCACTCTTTTTTGCCACTTGTGCCAGCTTTTTTGAAACATGTTGCAGGCATGAAATTCCAAATGAGCTAATATCTGCAAAAAATAACAAAGTTTTCCAGTTTAAAAGTAAATATCTTGTCTTTGCAGTCTATTCAATTGAATATAAGTTGAAAAGTATTTGCAAATCATTGTATTCTCTTTTTATTTATCATTTACACAACGTGACAACTTCACTGCTTTTGGGTTTTGTACTTTATTGGAGCAATAAGAGAAATTCTGCTTCTTCTTGACACTGACGACTCATTAGAATTAGTCCAAAAAGTCTTTAAGATGAGCTGCTGACATGTTTATGGAGTGTGGCCGGAAGGTAGCACATTCCAAACAATCTCCCGCCAAAAAAAGCAACATGGTGTAGTTGTAGGTTAGTCTTTTAGCGTTCATCTCTACACATGCAGGAAGTTGAACTACTATACTTTAGAGTAGTCCGTGTACAGCTTGCAGTATACATTCACCATCCACTGAAAATGGGTCAGCACGCAAATGACCCATTTGCGTGCTGACCAAATTTATTTAATAATACCACCTTAACATTTGACAACCAAACAATTACACAAGGCGAATCAGTAAAGAATCTGGGTATTATCTTCGACCCAACTCTCTCGTTTGAATCACACATTAAGAGTGTTACTAAAACGGCCTTCTTTCATCTCCGTAATATCGCTAAAATTCGTTCTATTTTATCCACTAGCGACGCTGAGATCATTATTCATGCGTTCGTTACGTCTCGTCTCGACTACTGTAACGTATTATTTTCGGGTCTCCCTATGTCTAGCATTAAAAAATTACAGTTGGTACAAAATGCGGCTGCTAGACTTTTGACAAGAACAAGAAAGTTTGATCATATTACGCCTATACTGGCTCACCTGCACTGGCTTCCTGTGCACTTAAGAAGTGACTTTAAGGTTTTACTACTTACGTATAAAATACTACACGGTCTAGCTCCGTCCTATCTTGTCGATTGCATTGTACCATATGTCCCGGCAAGAAATCTGCGTTCAAAGAACTCCGGCTTATTAGTGATTCCCAGAGCCCAAAAAAAGTCTGCGGGCTATAGAGCGTTTTCTATTCGGGCTCCAGTACTATGGAATGCCCTCCCGGTAACAATTAGAGATGCTACCTCAGTAGAAGCATTTAAGTCCCATCTTAAAACTCATTTGTATACTCTAGCCTTTAAATAGCCCCCCTGTTAGACCAGTTGATCTGCCGTTTCTTTTCTTTTCTCCTCTGCTCCCCTTTTCCTTGAGGGGGGGGGGCACAGGTCCGGTGGCCATGGATGAAGTGCTGGCTGTCCAGAGTCGGGACCCGGGGTGGACCGCTCGCCTGTGCATCGGCTGGGAACATCTCTGCGCTGCTGACCCGTCTCCGCTCGGGATGGTGTCCTGCTGGCCCCACTATGGACTGGACTCTTACTACTATTATGTTGGATCCACTATGGACTGGACTCTCACAATATTATGTCAGACCCACTCGACATCCATTGCTTTCGGTCTCCCCTAGAGGGGGGGGGTTACCCACATATGCGGTCCTCTCCAAGGTTTCTCATAGTCATTCACATCGACGTCCCACTGGGGTGAGTTTTTCCTTGCCCGTATGTGGGCTTTGTACCGAGGATGTCGTTGTGGCTTGTGCAGCCCTTTGAGACACTTGTGATTTAGGGCTATATAAATAAAGATTGATTGATTGATTGATTGAAATGTCAAATCTAAAAAATGATGTGTCGGGCCACACAAAAAAACACAGCAAACGACGTAAAATGATGTGGCGGACACATAAAATGATGTGGCGGGTCACATAAAATGATGTGGCGGGTCACATAAAATGGCAGGCCATTTTAATTATGTGGCAGGCCGGTTCAAATAATGTAGCGGACTACATAACATTACGCCCCAGGCCTGTGCTGTGCAAGTTGTCTTCATGAATATTCCGTTGCTCCACAGAGCGACAGTTCAATCCTTTAAACACAGAAAAATACAACATGTGGACTAAAGTAAACGATTCAAAACCAGAGTGTGGCGAGATGAACTGACAGAGCGCCAGATCAACTTGCCCTCTAATTACTGCAGCCAACGTCTAAAAACCTTTCAAAGGATGAAAACATCCTCCCGTAATTTTTGTTTTTTGCAATTCATGTCATTAAAAGCGACACTAAACACAGATTTTTAGTGCAGGCTGACAGCTCGCTGACGTTTACAATTTGTCCAAACATGACGAGACCCTTTTAGTGTCCAAACGTCGGAATATGAATATTATGCACGTCACACACTGTTGTGTTCAACTGTCCATGTGAGGACGCGTGTGACTGAATATGAATATGATGGAAATAAGGAGCAGGAGAAAAAGGCCTGGGCCTCGGCCAATAACACATTTTGCTATATTGACCTACAATTTATTGCCAGAAAATGATATTATTGCCATTGTTTTTTGGAGAGCAAATAAACCACTGATGTCATGACAACACATAATAATGGAAGTCTACCCTTTCAAATGCAATTAACGTGTGTTTCTCATATGTTTTAACATTGTAATTGAAACGTAAACTTTTAAATACCAAGTTGAAGAAAAAACAAATAATACAAATAAAATATACTGTAAGCAAAATTTTTCACTTGAATAAAAATGTACAACAGTCTTTGTTAATGAGGGGGTGGGGCACACTCAAATATACACAACCAAAAAAGAAAAAAAATGGCTAAATAAAGTTATTGTGACAAAAATGATCAAGGTAATTATTATTGTGGTATTGTTAAATGTGCTCAAAAAGTACTTATACACACTGAAATCTTTAAACATAGTTTTATTTATTTTTTTACCGTATTTTTCGGAGTATAAGGCGCACCGGCCGAAAATGCATAATAAAGAAGGAAAAAAACATATATACGTCGCACTGGAGTATAAATCGCATTTTTGGGGGCATTTATTTGATAAAAGCCAACACCAAGAATAGACATTTGAAAGGCAATTTAAAATAAATAAAGAATAGTGAACAACATGCGACGATCTGTCACTTCATTTCGGTTTGTTTCCTTGTTTTTGTATTTACTTCCTGTCAGTGCTCTTATTTTGTTATATTTCCTGTTTGTTCCGCTGAGCACTGTTTTTTCCTCACCTGCCGTTGATTGGCAGCCGTTCCACACCTCCTGCCAATCAACATGTATCCTATTTATGCTTGGTCTCGAGCACTCCTCAGTGCTCGATGAAAAACTCTTTATGTTTGGAACTGTTGTATGCAAGACTGCTACATTTCTCTGTTGATGATAATTAAAATCATCTTAGCTGCTCATCCTCCTCCTGGTTCTTGCATCTTGGGGTCACACAAACGGCAGCCATGCGAGTTCCTCACACAACAGGCTGAATAAGTGTACGTTATATGAGGCATAATTAACCAACTGAGAACGTGCCTGGTATGTTAACGTAACATATTATGGTAAGAGTCATTCAAATAACTACCGTATTTTCCGCACTATAAGGCGCACCTAAAAACCACAATTTTTCTCAAAAGCTGACAGTGCGCCTTATAACCCGGTGCGCTTTATTACGATTCATTTTCATAAAGTTTCGATCTCGCAACTTCGGTAAACAGCCGCCATCTTTTTTCCCGGTAGAACAGGAAGCGCTTCTTCTTCTACGCAAGCAACCGCCAAGGAAAGCACCCGCCCCCATAGAACAGGAAGCGCTTCTTCTTCTACTGTAAGCAACCACCCGCCCCCGGAAGAAGAAGAAAAAACGCGCGGATATCACCGTACGTTTCATTTCCTGTTTACATCTGTAAAGACCACAAAATGGCTCCTACTAAGCGATCCGGTTCATAAAAAGACGCAATCTCTCCATCCGCACACGGATTACTACCGTATTTCACAGCAACTGATATTCCTGTGAACCGCACTGTGGAACGGGAGCACGTACGGTGAATATTCGCACCACAGGGAATGAGAAGTCATCCTTCACTGTGGTTCTAGCTTGCCATGCTAACTTCCACCCATGGTGATATTCAAAAGGAAGACCTTGCCAAAAGAGACCTTTCCAGCCGGCGTCATCATAAAAGCTAACTCGAAGGGATGGATGGATGAAGAAAAGATGAGCGAGTGGTTAAGGGAAGTTTACGCGAAGAGGCCGGGTGGCTTTTTTCACACAGCTCCGAAGGCGAACACACCTTCACTAAGACGGGCAGACAGCGCCGGACGACATACGCCAACATTTGCCAGTGGATCGTAAATGCCTGGGCAGATATTTCGGTCACAACTGTGGTCCGAGCTTTCCGGAAGGCAGGATTCACAGAACTGCTGCACAACAACAGCGACACTGAATCCGATGACTTCGACGAGACGGAGCCGGCCATTTTTGGATCCCACGCTTGCGCAACTTTTCAATTCGGACACCGAAGACGAAGAATTCGAAGGATTTACGAATGAAGAATAACTTCAGAAGGTGAGCGCTATGTTTATTTTGTGTGTTGTGACATTAACGTTCGAGCAACATTATGTTGCTATTGCTCTACACCATTTTGAATTTTACTATGTTTGTGATTGCACATTTGCGTACATTTTGGGACAGAGTTGTTAGAACGCTGGTTTTCAATATATTATTAAAGTTTGACTGAACTATCTGACTGTTTTTTTGACATTCCCTTTAGCGCAGCGTAGGCGCGGCTTATAATCCGGGGCGGCTTATTGGTGGACAAAGTTATGAAATATGTAATTCATTGAAGGTGCGGCTAATAATCCGGTGCGCCTTATAGTGCGGAAAATACGGTATAACATATAGAACATGCTATACGTTTACCAAACAATCTGTCACTCCTAATCGCTAAATCCCATGAAATCTTATACGTCTAGTCTCTTACGTGAATGAGCTAAATAATATAATTTGATATTTTACGGTAATGTGTTAATAATTTCACACATAAAAACTATGAAAAAAAACGGCGACTTATAGTCCGAAAAATACGGTAATTAAAATAAATAACCACAAAATATACTTTCCTGGCAGAAGTAACATCAAATATTGTTTTGGCTTCATAAGAGCCATATAATTTTTATTGGTGTGTTTAAATATGTTTATCTTCTTCCATTTTAAGTTGTAAAGGGTGATCGAATGATTCACTTCCGGTTTATGGGACGTCACGTGACATCACTTCCTGTTAAACTGAGTTTGTGTCCGTCGATCATTTTGTGCAAAAACAGCACATCCTTTATATTTAATGAGAACACTATAGCTCACGTGTTTAGACGGCAATGTGTTCCTACAAGTTTACTTTGGGAAATTATGTTTCGTAATCACATGTTAGCATTCAAGCTAGCAGGCAAGCTAGCGCCAGTCCGTCCGTATCAAAGTGCAGTTACCAATGGCAGTTTTTTCATCATTCTAATTTAATACGGTAATGCTAACCGTCGGGAGTTTTACAGCGGTTATCACTAGTGTTTATTTGTCGAAGAAACCGATGCAAAAGAGTGACTGCTCTCGCAGACCGTCTCGTTCGCCAAACGTGCACTTTAAAAAAACACAAAGCCGCAAGTTGGCCAGGCCTGCACTACGTGATGCTAGCCGGCTAGCGGCATCGCTTCGCCACACAAAGAGTCAAAGACACTTGATGAAGGACAAGATGATTCACCCCCTTTTCATTCCGCTGTAGCACAAACGCGCGGAGCTCCTCAAACCAATAAAAAGCGTGAATGCTCTTGGAGCTGGAAAACTTACTGACTTCATTTTCATTTATCGTTGTTTAATTCAGTGGTCCCCAACCGCCGGGCCGTGGATCGATTGGTACCGGGCCGCACAAGAAATAAAAAAATTAAAATGTTTTTTTTTTTTTTTTTTTAAATTAAATCAACATAAAAAACACAAGATACACTTATAATTACGGTAGTGTACCAACCCAAAAAAACTCCCTCCCCAATTTACACTCATTCACTCTCATTCGCACAAAAGGGTTGTTTCTCCATCCATCCATCTTCTTCCGCTTATCCGAGGTCAGGTCGCGGGGGCAGCAGCCTAAGCAGGGAAGCCCAGCCTTTCCTCTCCCCAGCCACTTCGTCCAGCTCCTCCCGGGGGATCCCGAGGCGTTCCCAGGCCAGCCGGGAGACATAGTCTTCCCAACGTGTCCTGGGTCTTCCCCGTGGCCTTACCGGTTGGACGTGCCCTAAACACCTCCCGAGGGAGGCGTTCGGGTGGCATCCTGACCAGATGCCCAAACCACCTAATCTGGCTCCTCTCGATGTGGAGGAGCAGTGGCTTTACTTTGAGCTCCCACCGGATGGCAGAGCTTCTCACCCTATCTCTAAGGGAGAGCCCCGCCACCCGCCGGAGGAAACTCATTTCGGCCGCTTGTACCCGTGATCTTGTCCTTTCTGTCATAACCCAAAGCTCATGACCATAGGTGAGGATGGGAACGTAGATCGACCGGTAAATTGAGAGCTTTGCCTTCCGGCTCAGCTCCTGCTTCACCACAACGGATCGATACAGTGTCCGCATTACTGAAGACGCCGTACCGATCCGCCTGTCGATCTCACGCTCCTCTTTTCCCTCACTCGTGAACAAGACTCCTAGGTACTTGAACTCCTCCACTTGGGGCAGGGTCTCCTCCCCAACCCGGAGATGGCACTCCACCCTTTTCCGGGCGAGAACCATGGACTCGGACTTGGAGGTGCTGATTCTCATCACAGTCGCTTCACACTCGGCTGCGAACCGATCCAGTGAGAGCTGAAGATCCTGGCCAGATGAAGCCATCAGGACCACATCATCTGCAAAAAGCAGAGACTTAATCCTGCAGCCACCAAACCGGATCCCCTCAACGCCTTGACTGCGCCTAAAAATTCTGTCCATAAAAGTTATGAACAGTATCGGTGACAAAGGGCAGCCTTGGTGGAGTCCAACCCTCACTGGAAACGTGTCCGACTTACCGCCGGCAATGCGGACCAAGTTCTGACACTGATCGAGGGAACGGACAGCCACAATCAGACAGTCCGATACCCCATACTCTCTGAGCACTCCCCACAGGACCTCCCGAGGGACACGGTCAAATACCTTCTCCAAGTCCACAAAGCACATGTAGACTGGTTGGGCAAACTCTCATGCACCCTCAAGGACCCTGCCGAGAGTATAGAGCTGGTCCACAGTTCCACGACCAGGACGAAAACCACACTGTTCCTCCTGAATCCGAGGTTCGACTATCCAGCATTGCCTCCTCTCCAGTACACCTGAATAGACCTTACCGTGAAGGCTGAGGAGTGTGATTCCACGATAGTTGGAACACACCCTCCGGTTCCCCTTCTTAAAGAGAGGAACCACCACCCCGGTCTGCCAATCCAGAGGTACCGCCCCCGATGTCCACGCGATGCTGCAGAGTCTTGTCAACCAAGACAGCCCCACAGCATCCAGAGCCTTAAGGAACTCCGAGCGGATCTCATCCACCTCCGGGGCCTTGCCACCGAGGAGCTTTTTAACTACCTCAGCAACCTCAGCCCCAGAAATAGGAGAGCCCACCACAGATTCCCCAGGCACTGCTTCCTCATAGGAAGACGTGTCGGTGGGATTGAGGAGGTCTTCGAAGTATTGCCTCCACCGATCCACAACATCCGCAGTCGAGGTCAGCAGAACACCATCCGCACCAGTGCACTGCTTCTCCTTCCTGAGGCGGCGGATGGTGGTCCAGAATCGCTTCGAAGCCGCCCGGAAGTCGTTTTCCATGGCTTCGCCGAACTCCTCCCATGTCCGAGTTTTTGTCTCCGTGACCGCTGAAGCCGCACACCGCTTGGCCTGTCGGTACCTGTCCGCTGCCTCAGGAGTCCTATGAGCCAAAAGAACCCGATAAGACTCCTTCTTCAGCTTGACGGCATCCCTCACCGCCGGTGTCCACCAATGGGTTCTAGGATTACCGCCACGACAGGCACCAACTACCTTGCGGCCACAGCTCCAATCAGCCGCCTCGACAATAGAGGTGCGGAACATGGTCCACTCGGACTCAATGTCCAGCACCTCCCTCGTGACATGTTCAAAGTTCTTCCAGAGGTGGGAATTGAAACTCTCTCTGACAGGAGACTCTGCCAGACGTTCCCAGCAGACCCTCACAATGCGTTTGGGCTTGCCAGGTCTGTCCGGCATCCTCCCCCACCATCGCAGCCAACTCACCACCAGGTGGTGATCGGTAGAAAGCTCCGCTCCTCTCTTCACCCGAGTGTCCAAAACATGAGGCCGCCAATCCGATGACACAACTACAAAGTCGATCATGGAACTGCGGCCTAGGGTGTCCTGGTGCCAAGTGTACATATGGACACCCTTATGCTTGAACATGGTGTTCGTTATGGACAATCCGTGACGGGCACAAAAGTCCAATAACAAAACACCACTCGGGTTCAGATCCGGGCGGCCATTCTTCCCAATCACGCCTCTCCAGGTTTCACTGTCGTTGCCAACATGAGCGTTGAAGTCACCCAGTAGGACAAGGGAATCACCCGGGGGGGCACTTTCCAGTACTCCCTCGAGTGTATCCAAAAAGGGTGGGTACTCTGAACTGCTGTTTGGTGCGTAAGCACAAACAACAGTCAGGACCCGTCCCCCCACCCGAAGGCGGAGGGAAGCTACCCTCTCGTCCACTGGGTTGAACTCCAACGTGCAGGCTTTGAGCCGGGGGGCAACAAGAATTGCTACCCCAGCTCATTGCCTCTCACTGCGTGCAACGCCAGTGTGGAAGAGAGTCCAGCCCCTCTCAAGAGAACTGGTTCCAGAGCCCTTGCTGTGCGTCGAGGTGAGTCCAACTATATCCAGCCGGAACTTCTCTACCTCACGCACAAGCTCAGGCTCCTTACCCCCCAGCGAGGTGACGTTCCACGTCTCAAGAGCTAGCTTATGTAGCCGAGGATCGGACCGCCAATTGCACTGCCTTCGGCTTCCGCCCAGCTCACAATGCACCCGACCTCTATGGCCCCTCCCATGAATGGTGAGCCTATTGGAGGGGGGACCCACGTTGCCTCTTCGGGCTGTGCCCGGCCAGGCCCCATAGGGACAGGCCCAGCCACCAGGCGCTCGCTATCGTGCCCCAACTCCGGGCCTGGCTCCAGAGGGAAATCTGAATCCTTGTTGTTTCATTCCCATAGAAGTCTTCGGTTGTTTCTTTCTGTTATTAATATTTCTGGTTCCTACATTATATATCAATATACAGTAAATCAATACAGTCTGCAGGGATAATACAGTCCGTAAGCACACATGATTGTATTTTTTTCATGACAAAAAAAAGAAATAAAATAAAATACCATACCCCCCCGGTCCGTGGGACAAATTTTCAAGCGTTGACCGGTCCCCAGTTACAAAAAGGTTGGGGACCACTGGTTTAATCGACTTACCGAATATGTTTCTAAATATGAGTGTGATGCATGTCACACACTGTTGTGTTCAACTGTCCGTGTGAAGACGCCTGTGTCTGAATATGATGCACGTCACACACTGTTGTGTTCAAATGTCCGTGTAAGGACGCGTGTGTCTGAATATGAGTATGATGCACGTCACACACTGTTGTGTTCAAGTGTCCGTGTGAGGACGCGTGTGTGCGCCGTTCATCAGCTGAAAAAAGGGCAGCGCCTCTCATGATCCTAGTTAAGTCTCAGTTAGTTTAGTCCGTCTTTTGTGTCCACAATGAAAGAGGAGGACAGGAGGAGGACAAGGAGGAGGAACAGGAGGTTCAAGAAGGGGAGTGAGAGACCAGAGTCGGCCTCTTCAGTCCAACCTTTGTCTCTGTGTGAATCAGAGCTGATCAACATTCCACCGGCGTCCTGAGCCCTGACGTCCATCGTCACAAACTTTTACAGAGGAAGACAAGGACCGAGACAAAAGACTCACATTGCAGCACTGCCCAGCTCATTGTCTCCTTATAAAAACAGGAATTAAAGACCCGATCAATGAGAACAAGTCTTTAGTAGTCAAATCATTTGGAATTTGATGGATTTTACTTAAATTTGCATAAAACTCGGACAAAATGGCAAGATTAGTAAACGGTCTCAAGTTTACATTGCATAATGCATAATGCAGCTTCCTGCGATAACGATACGTATCGCCATTTAAATGATGTCAGACCATTTCAGAACTAGCATGCAATAACATATTGTATCAGCAGACATGGAGGATGTTCATTCAGTTGCTTCATTTCGTCGCCAAAAAGCAGACAACAGACGTGACACAGAACTATCATCGTTTCAAATGGCAATTTTCTGGCTTGAAGAAACACTAAAATGAATCAAAAAATAAATTGTGGTGGGCAGTAACACTTTCATTTTTAAATCAAGCAGACTGAAAATGATGGAATCACTCAATGCTGAAGAAAAAATGATGGAATGAAAATAAAAAATTCCAACACACTAGTAGTTTGTTGCACCACCTCTGGCTTGTATAAAAGCTTTTAGTGTTTGAGGTATGGACTTGACGAGTGACAATAAGTACTCGTCTTCATCAATCTTGCTGCAATTTTCCTTTTCAGATCAGCTTTGCATCCATCATTTTCTTCAATTTCCACCTCACATTTTCCATTGGATTGACATCCTTCACTGCCATCATTATCATCAATGACTGTGCAAATGTTTTCTTCAGGCAGTCGTTTTCATAAATCTCATTGGAACCAAAACCAAAGCAAAGTTCTAGCATCATGCCGATTGACATCACTGAATATGACTTTCATCCTGTCAATCATAGTCCACCATTGCTTTTCCTTAGTCCATTGGAGCCTTGTTTTTATGTTCAGATGTTAATGACAGCTTTAGTTCCGTATTTAAATCCCATTTCCTTGAGATGCTTTCTTACAGTTGGCTCACAGACCATAACTCCAGTTTTGCTGTGCCTTTTCTGCTTTCAAGACATATTGCTTGAAGTTTTCTGATCTGTTCCTTGGTCTAGCAGTATGCTTGTCTTTTACAACCTTCCCATGTTGTTTGTTGAACAATCAACATCTTTTGCAACATTTGACTTTCTTGGAGAACTTTGATATTCTTCTCCTTTGTTTCAATTGACATATTTCGTGTTGGAGTCATGATTCATGTCTATCCACCCGCTGCAACAGCTCTCCAAGCTGTGAACACTCCTTTTCAACTGCAGGCTAATGAACACATTTCCTCTGATTCAGGTGTTAGCTTTGGAAATGAACACTTACAGGCTGATTCCTCATGTTCACAGATTTGAGCGATTCCATCATTGTTTCACTATGTGTGATCAAAAAATTCAACTGTTATTGACTACCACATTTTATATTCTTGATTTATTTTAGTGTTTCTTAAAGCCAAAACGTTGCCATTTAAAATTATTATAGTTTTGTGTCATGTATGTCTTCTGCTTTTTTCCACAAAATTAAACAACTGAAAGAACATCCTCCATGTCTGCTCTACACAATGTCCTCCAGTGATAATAGTACTTGTGAAAAACATATATTTTTCGGAGTATAGAGTGCATAAGCCGCACCCACTAAATTGAAAAGCAGATATATACGTTGTGAAAGGAGTTATTTACACAAAAATATTTTGTAAATGTTTATTACAACCTTAATTGTTTCCAAACGGTGTCTGTAACACGGCAGTAAAACGGATGATAAAACAAAACAGAAGTCATCCTCATGGACCAGCTAGCTGCGCAAGCTAGCTTTCCAATCAGCTAAACAGACTCAATAACGCCACAGTGACGTTTTGATAAATTTATTTGTGAAACTGAAATAATACAAAAAGAATGCCATAACACAGACACTCGTAAACGTGTTAGCATATTAGCTAATGCTAATAGCTTGATTACATCATGATAGCACATACAAATATGCATGAAAACCCTCCTAAAGACATCACACATGGGACGGTTTAGTAAGTAAGAATTGTTTTAGTTATATTGTAAAACTTACAAACGTTGCTTGGAGTGATGAATGAAGAATCTGTATGAGTAGAAACGCTATGGACGGCTAGAAGACATACTTCCGGTTCAAAGCTTTGACCAGCAGGTAACACTTGCAGGCTTTCACCCAGCAACACCCGCAGTGAGCAAACTCGTCCAAAAGATGGATGGATGCATTATCACGAAATAACGATAGTGGGCTAAAAGCTCTTCCGGTGGCCAAATTCATCACGCCAGCCTGGTAGAGGTGCACAATAAACATCAGATCACCATCAGGCCGATATGAGGAATTACATTATCACACCAATAAATCCAATAACGTTAAAAATTGCCAGGATAAAAACTGCGGTAAAGCTCCTGACGGTTAGTATTATCATTTTCAAACAAAACGATGGAAGAACCACACTGCAAAAACTGAAATCTAATTAAGATTGAATTTCTCAAATAAGGGTGAAATATTTGCTTATTTTCTGTCTGATAAGATACTTCTTCTCACTAAGCAGATTTTATGTTAGAGTGTTTTACTTGTTTTAAGTGTTTTGGTCCTAAATTATCTCAGTAAGATATTACAGCTTGTTGCTGAGATTTGATGACCTATATTGAGTAAAACATGTTTGAAACTAGAATATCAACTGTTGCAAAACGGTGTCATCAACACTCACAAGTATGTATAAAACTGCTTTTTCAAAGTAAGAATTTCTTATTTCAAGCATGAAATAAAAAATCATGACTCATAATTAAAACGGATGACAGCCAAATGGACTTTGCTGTTTTATTTTCAATGAAACAATACAAAATACGTGCTCATATAGTAGTACAGTTGGCACAGTACAGTAAACTGACAGTTAATATTTAAACATTTAACATGTGACAATTTTGAACAGAAATAGTTAATGCACATTCAGATAAATTCTTCAAAACTACAATAAAATAAAAAAATAAAAAAATAAAAAAAATAAATATATATATATATATATATATATATATATATATATATATATATATATATATATATATATATCAGTGACGTGCGGCAGGTGAGGCGGGGCCTCACCTGCCATCATGGAAAGAAAAAAAATGTAAAAAGAAAAAAAATTAATTAAATTGTTATATGTATTCAGTGATTATACTATAAAGTTATTTTCCATTTATCTTCACCAGTTTTAGATTATTTTTATTCAAAATCGCTGAATTTTCACATTTGCCGTTCAAATACTGAGAAGAGACGGTTCGGTGAACAGCAACCAGTTGAGGCACGTCACTCAGTTGTGCCTCACCATGGATTGCGGACTCGGCTAACTGCTGGCCTGCTGTGCAGTGAGACCGTATTCTTATATGAACTATATTATACATTTCCATAGTTTAGTTAGCTGAGGTATATAATGTACAGTGTATTTTGGCAACAACTGTATGTGTGTAAAGTATTTCTTGTGCTGAGCAATCATAAAACTGCTGCGAAGACCACTGTGTGAGGCTCGCAGTAATCCCGCCTCCTGGTGCCGGTTAATGCACCCCCGCCGCAGAATGCACCCCCCGACGGGAGCGCCACACCAACCAAAGCCCACATCCAAACCCTCCACGTGCAAGACCGAATCCACCCAAAAAAAGTCACTTAACAAGAAACCAAAAAGTGCAAAAACAACAATGCTCGCGCCGGAGGAGCCATGACACAACATTATGTACACCTGCAGACTGCAGCACGGATTTCATATTTCATTCATTCACAACTCCTCTAACACGAACACCACTGTTCCCGCACTTATAAGTAAAGGTAAGACCATAATAACGTTTTTTTTTATTAAATGTGCTTTTTTGTGTGCTACAGTTTGTATGTGTAAAGTTAAAGTTAAGTTAAAGTACCAATGATTGTCACACACACACTAGGTGTGGTGAAATTTGTCCTCTGCATTTGATACATCCCTTGATCACCCCCTGGGAGGTGAGGGGAAATGTGGGCAGCAGCGGCGCCGCGCCCGGGAATAATTTTTGGTGATTTAACCCCCAATTCCAAGCCTTGATGCTGAGTGCCAAGCAGGGAAGAATGCTGGTATGAGCTTTTAAACATAACCCGTTAACTGCTGCCAATCAAATGGTGAATAAGATACTCTTTAGGGTTCATATGTTTGTAAATCTGACTGTGATGAAGTCAGTGCCTCACCAGTCATGAACCTCACCGCACGTCACTGATATATACATATATATATATATATATATATATATATATATATATATATATATATATATATATATATTCCTTGCGCACTAATTGACTGAAAGAGCACGCACTTGGCGCGATGATATCATGTTTTCGATGGGAAAATGCAAGAAATGTAATGCCGAGCGTAAAAATAATGTCAAGATACTGGCACTAGCATTTACTTAATTTAAGAATATTTTCAACATATTCAGAAAAAAGGTCTCATATTTGTTTTTTCTATCAAGAAAAGTGGACTTGTTATTAGTAAGGATATACTTATTTTAAGGTATTTTTGGGTTCATTGAGGTTAGCTAATTGTACTTGTTTTGGAAAGTCTTGACAAGCCAAATTGTCTTGTTTTATTGGCAGATAATTTTGCTTAGTTCAAGTAAAATGCCCCTAACTTTTGTATTTTTTTTTCTTGTTTTTGAACACTGACTTTTTGCGGTGCATGATTGATAAATGCACCTTGATAAACTACAACTTAAAAACTAACATGAAAACAAGAGCCAATAACTTATTTGCATTAAGAAAGGACACACCCCAATCTAAACTCCTATAAACCAGAGGTGGGACCAAGTCATTGCTTTGCAAGTCACAAGTAAGTCTCAAGTCTTTGCCCTCAAGTCCGAGTCAAGTCCCGAGTCAAGACAGAGCAAGTCCGAGTCAAGTCCAAAGTCAAGACTGGAAAGTCTCAAGTCAAGTCCCAAGTCCTGCATTTTGAGTTTCGAGTCCTTTCAAGTCGTTTAACCACAGACTAATATATTTACACAGATTGTGTATGCTTTTAAAATGCTGTATTTATTTATTAAAACAAGTGCATTTGAAATTGCAGGGAAAAAGATAGTGCTGACATTGCACTTCAAAATAGCACTATTAACCAGTCATTTTAAACATGTAACTCATTCCTTTACAGAATAAACACATTTGAAAAAAACAAGTGCAACTGTACTTATTTGCACAAAAGTGTTAACATTGTATTTCCATGGCATATTGCATTGTAACTAGTTCCACAGCAGTTTCTATCCTGTTCTTACCTTATCTCATTGATCTCATCTCATACTGTATGTGTGTTTATGTGTGCCTACACATGAAAAACATAACAAATATATGAACATAACAATGAACAGAGTTGTACTTTTTAGATGTCAGGGCCCTATGCAATATGTACACATATTCTTAATATAGTATACATTTTAACTGACCTTTATTTGACTATGTTTGTCTTTTTGTATGTGGCTAAAATACGCGGTGCTGCTGACCACCGTCTAACTTTACGTTACTGTGTGTGATACATTGACTAACGTAATGTTACTGTGTGTGATACATTGACTAACGTAATGTTACTGTGTGTGATACATTGACTAACGTAATGTTACTGTGTGTGATACATTGACTAACGTTACGTTACTGTGCGTGATACATTGACTAACGTTACGTTACTGTGTGTGATACATTGTCTAACGTAACGTTATGTGTAGGTACCTCATGCAACCCTGCTTAAAAAAAAATCACTTGACAAAAAGTATGAATAAGGTAGCAAACTGCAGTGGACGCAACAGATTGCCGTGTTTGCAATGACGTTGTAACCATAGACATCTTATAAGTAGACGCAGGTTGCTGTGACGTGAGCAATTTGGCCGCCATCTTGAAGTGGTGATGAGGAGCCGGCGAGCAGCCTAAACTGACAGTTGACAGGTAGAAAACAAAGATGCCGGGCTGGTGTTCAGCGTTTTCCTGCTCAAATGAGCGGACTGTTGAAAATAGAAATCGGGGGATTACTTTTCACAAGTAAGATTTAACATTAACGTACTATTGGTTGTATCTTATGAAAATAATATTACCACAGAGTTGAGAAGGATCAAAGATCTTCAATATTTGTATGTGAAAATCACAAAGAAATCTTCTGGGGGAGGATGACGCCCCTACAGGGGTTTGGTTTACAAACTTTCAGCCCCACCTAAAACAAAATTCACCAGCCGCCACTGATTATGATGCATTCTCATTTTAGGCAAAGTATAAGACAATACTTTCTTAACAGTATAATTGTAACCAGGAATAAGTCTTCAAGTAACAATATTCAAATACTAACATTGTTGGGTAAAACAGAATTTGGTTTTATTCTGAATCCAGTGAAACAGATTGGTGGTTTTAGCTGATATGAAGACTTTCAGGTGTTTATATGTGTTTATGTTTAAGTATTTGGCAGACGCTTTTATCCAAAGCGACTTACATAAAATAATACATATAAAACAATCACTGCAAATATTATCATTTAAGGGAAGAATGTAATAGAAAATATCAATACAAAGTGTCAAGACAGAATAAACTCTCTGCTGCTGCAGCAACAGAGATACAGTCTATAGGTCCCTAAGATATATAGATATCTAATGTATTCATACATTGTTTATGTAGGATATACGCGTGTATATATAACCTAATCATATTGTTTCTTCAACTTAAAAATAGTTTACCGTTTTTTCCCCTTCTCTAGGATTATAATCCCAGTTTTGATCTCGGACGTCTGGTCACTTATAGCATATAAGAATATTATATTACTGTTAAGCAAACTATGAATACTAAAACACGCCAAAACATGTGTCTGTTATCATAGCTACACGTATGACAAAAAAGGGGGGTGAAAATCAGTGGTATTCAGTGAGGTAAAATGAATTAAATGCGCTGACAGTTCATTGCTCCTGCCAAATGAATTGCACTGAGTGGAGCGGATCACCACTCCAAGATGGCGGCCCCGCGCCTCGTCTGCGCCAGTAGGCAGTAGCGCTCCATGCTGCGTCTACTTATAAGATGTCTATGGTTATAACGTTAGCAGTGAGTTTGCAGCCTCACTGATTTAACTACACAGCAAATAAAAGTCACGTTACTTAGCCAATAAACATTATCTTACATTCAAAACTTACCCTTCTTTGTGCAACTTCAAATGTTGAACGTTGTTGCGTCTCCGTCTGTAATATTCGAACTGCGTGATTTCCATACGGCAATTCGTTTTTGGTTGACCAAGTCGTAGTTTTTATACCCGAACGAAACCAACTTTGGCATAATTGTTGCGTTGTTTGACAACTTGTTCGGTGGTTGTACTGCAATTTGATTGGATGAATGCTGCGTGATGAAAACAACGTAGATCTAATTTGAT